>NC_058413.1:56220706-56277911 GCF_002201575.2 Neomonachus schauinslandi | reverse complement strand
AAAAAAAAAATCTTTAAAAAAAAAAAAAAGAAAATAAAACATGTTAGCGAAGGGAAGTTCTGTGTAGCCACTGCCGAGAGGTCTGCTCAGAGCCGGAGAGAACACTCCCTGCGAGCACCCATCCTGGTCCCTATCCACTTCTCACATGTCCACACATGACGCTGGATTTAGCTGGTGGGTGGGGCAAGTCAAGGGAATTACAGGGTTTGTGTCTGCGTGTGGGGAGAGTATTTTTAAAGCTTGTGCTAAGTATGACTTTGCTCACAGTCTGTGGGAAGAAACAAAAAGCTCCACCTTTTCCAGGGTCCGCGCGGGGTGGGGGTGGGGGGCTGCATTCCAGAGCAGCGTCCCTCTCGTGGCCCCCCGCCTGTGACTGGCCTCACCCCAGCCCTGGTGCCCTTCACGGAAGTCCCGCTGCCTGGAGGAAAGCCGCTGGGGGACAGGGGAGGCCTGTTAGCCGGACAGGGGGTTAGGTCTTTATTCTTCCAGGTCTGAGCTAGCACTGGAGGTGCGACAAGGGGAAGGTCCTGCTTGAGAGGTGCGTCTGTCTGGGGACCTGCAAGTCTTCGGTCTGGGCTGGGGTAAGGGGCTGGGAGGAGAGTGTGAGGCTGAGGGAAGACTGGCCAGGCCCCGGGGAGGCCGTGAGACACACACAGAACAAGAGATGAGCTCACGTGCAGGGCGGCACTTCAAAAACTCGAGAACACCTGGTACATGCGTTTCCTCTCAACTGTGCCTTTCTGCCTGGTACCCCCCACCCCCTACCCAAACTGGCTGTCCTGGAGCCTACGACTTGATTGTTTTGGTTATTTATCGCCATGGAAGAACCCACTCCAAAGAATAATGGCTTAGCATAACAATCGTTTTATTTGCTCACGATTCTACAAGCAGGGCTGAGATCCCCTGGCCGGTTCTTCTCCTGCTGATTTTCTTGGGGTCACTGGCCTGTTAAGCTGGGGTCCAAGATTTGCTGGGCTACAGGATGGTTGAGCTTTTCTCTCTCCATATGGCCTTATGGCTTCTCTACATGGTCTCACAAGACTCCACATGTGGCAGCTCCCTGCTCCCAAGATTGTGAAAGTGAAACTTACCAGGCCTTCTTAAGATGTAGGAACTGACCCTGAGCCACTTCTATTGTGTTCTGTTGATTAAAGCAAATCTGGATCCAATCGAGATCCGAAAAGAAGGGTGATAATACTAGGAGGTGGGTCGTGGGGGTCATCAATAGAATAGGACATCACACTGGCTGGTAGAGAAGGCTGCACATGCAAGAGAACTTCTCCTTCAACTACCTTCTTTTTTTTTTTTTTTTAAGACTTTATTTATTTACTTGACAGAGAGAGACACAGCGAGAGAGGGAACACAAGCAGAGGAAGTGGGAGAGGGAGAAGCAGGCTTCCCGCGGAGCAGGGAGCCTGATGCGGGGCTCGATCCCAGGACCCTGGGATCATGACCTGAGCCGAAGGCAGACGCCCAACGACTGAGCCACCCAGGCACCCTCCTTCAACTACCTTCTTTATGGATCTCACGATCTGGCCTCTAGCACCATCGTCTCAGCAACCATCATAATGTAGCCCCTTAAAGTCATTTTTTAGGGTATATCACATTTGAAGACAGCGGTCAGGTACCCCTTGCTCCCCAGTAGTTAGCAAATGCCCTAATTCCCGCACAGACGCTTGTTCATCTCCATAGCTTAAGCCAGAGAATAATGGCGGAATTTTAGGCAGAGTGAGGCTGTCAGGGACAGTGACAAGAGTGGAAGGTTTTCCCTGCATCTCAAATCACAGCAGGTTGGCCATTCCTTCTGTGACCGCCAGACCCGAGGAGGATGGTTAGGAGAATCTTTCCTAAGCACTGTTCCATTATGAGCATTGGGTCAGAAAGAAATTATACAGTGAGGGCAATTTTGAAATGTCCTGGTGCAGAGGGTAGAACCTCCTTTCAGCCAAATTCCTGAGCATAACACCTTCTATGAGGTCACCTGCTGAGAGCCGATGGCCACTGAAGAAACTCTGCCTGAGAGAATTTTGAGTCACAGCATGCTTCTAAGTTTGACAAAGAAAGAATTTCAAGAAAATAGTATTTTATATTATTTATTATTACTTATTCTATGCCAGGCACTAGTCTAAGTGTTTTGTGACGTTGACTCGCTTACTCCCCACCACAAGCCTGTAAGATAGTTACCAACTCCATTTCACAGATGTGGAAACTGAGGCTCACAGAGAGATTAAAGGGCTTAACCCAGGCCACTTAGCTGTAAGCAGCAAAGCTGGGCTTCAAGCCTGCCTTCACTGACGGTTACGGAGCTTTAAGGGGCCCTGTGTCAGGTCCTTAACCTTATTAGGAAACCTGGCTTTTTGTCTTTCTTCACCTGAGCAGGAGGGCTGATACCTTGAATCATCATTCAACTTTGGAAAATGTTGCTGCTTCTAAGAAGCAACTCGTTAGAGCATTTTTCTTGGCTTGACACTTCTAAAACCATGCTCTCTTTTTCTCTGTCTTCCTGTATCGTGTATATAATAATTACATATACATGTTACACATATATACATGTATATATTGAGAAACATAAAGTGTATTCCTAACTCAGAATATTTTGACTAACAGGTATGCAAAATACAATAAGAAATCACTTTTGGAATTGAACAGGAAACACAGGAAGGATTTCCTGCTTGGCTCAACAAATGCGATCGCATCCATAAATACAGCCACTGGCACTTTAATAAATAAAAGAATAAACACAGGACACGTGACTTCACTGGATGGCCATTTGCTGTTGCCAGATGCTGAGCTATGGACTGACATTAGATACGGATGCATAGAGCAGTTATCACTGCAATTAGCTGTCCGCAAACACTGGTATTTGTTGAGTAATAGTGGACGTTACCGCCACTGGACATTTTCCCTTTGTGGATATCAGCCGTTGGTGGGGCTGTCACTGACGGACATTAGGTATCGATAGATATTAGGTATCAGTGAACATTTGCTCTCTCATGAGCATTAGCCAACACAGAACACTGAGCATTGATGCGCAAGGCCCTATTAGCCTATGATGACCTCTACTGTCTTGGTGGACATTAGGTAGGAGCAGAGGGTAGGCCTCTGGCCCAGGCATGCTTGGCGGTCTTGGGCATAGAAGCATCCTGTGAGCTGGTTTGGAAGCAGTTGGTGGGTGCTAGTATCTCAATCTTCATCTGTCCTCTCTGAGAGTCCTTTGGCCATGACAATTTGGGGATGTCAGGGGGTGGTATGATAACACCCATGGAGGGAAATTCCTGGATTTGAAAGAATAATTGGCTCCCAGAGGGATGACATTACATACAAATTTACACAGACTCTCTTCTGCCATCCTGACCAACACTGGGTGTTTGCCCCTTCCTTCTCTGTAAACGGTGTGATTAAAGCACAACGGGGCTGGCTTCATGGGCAGTGGGACCTTAGAAGGGCCTTGGGCTTGGTTTAATGCTCTGCTCTTGCCATCTTGACATTCTCAATAATTTTGAATGAGTCTCCTTATTGTCATTTTACACTGGGTCCCACAAATTATCCTGGTCACCTGCCATGCGACCTTGGGCTGATCTCTGGGTCTTAGTCTCCGCATTTGTGAAATAGGGTCACGGGGCCGGGGAGGAGGACTTTGACTTTGATCTTCAGCTTTTCATGCTCAATGATGTAGAACCAGTGGTCTGATTGGAAGTACTTAGAATTGCATAACTTCCCTGATTTATTTTCAACAGAAAAAGAGATGGAATCCCAGGGTTTTTTTCGGTTTCTCAGAGCACCTCTGCTCTCTGACGTGTGGGATCTGCACAGCTGGGCCAGCCACTGAAGTAGGACACGCAAGATTGACTCACCATTGGTCAGATGAAGCCAGGCCCAGGCTGGTATCCTCATCTGTATGGTGACAATATTACCTGGGGCAGTTGTGGTGAGGAGGAAAATGCTATTTGCACACCAAGTGCACGGAACACGTGTCCAGTGAGTGGCAGCTGTATTGTCAGTGGAATGCAAGGAAATGTGTGGGAGCCAGTCTGTGCCATGATGACAAACTGTGCCTCAGTTGTCTGCCCATCGCTAAAACTCAACTGACGTGTGCTGAAGGCCTATTCTACGTTCGGCACCCAGAGCAAAGGTCCTGTGCATTAGAGTATTGTTCTGCAACTCTACAATCCGAAACCTTTATGACATTCTTCAGTCCTGAGTCAGTTATCGAAATATGAGTCTAAGACTACCTGATTCTGTAATCTATTTCCTAATTCTGTGGTTCGATGAAGCTGGGACCAAGCATTTATTTGTGCCAGGCACGCACTGTGCTTGATTCTTTACAAACGTTACTTCATTTACGCATACAATCCCGTGGAGGGAGATATTTTCATCCCCTTTCTCCAGGCTCAGAGAGGTAAAGTGATGTGGCCAAAGTCACACAACTGGTTCATGATGGACCCAAGATGTTTAATTAATCCTTTTCTGTGAACTCTAAAATGGAATCTTTGCATTCATCTCTGTAATTCTGTAAGGTTCTAATGTCATCATTCTCGGCCCCAGGATCCCAGGAGGGCCGACTGTAGCAGCATGAAGACGGTGTGGCTAGGGGATGGAAGTGCTGGGCAGGTCCGCTTTGGCCTCCAGGGGCCCTGGGCCTCGCTCCGCAACCCCTCAGACCGGGGGTGTCTGGCCATGTGCGGCCGCATGGTGGCGCTGCGGGCTGGGAGCCTCTGGAGCGGGGCGTGGATGCTGGGTTAGGTGAGGGCCGCCCGCCCGCGGGGCTTCTCCTCTCCCTAAGGTTCGCAGGAGGCCAGGGCTGCGGGATGTGCGGGGTAATGCCCCCATAGCAAGCACGGTGTGACAGTCCCATCCTCGCCCACGGAGCTTCATCCCCGCCGCTTTTGCGGATGTGAAGCTGCAGCCCAGGGCAGAGGTGACCTGTCCCAGAACTCCCGTGTCTTCTGCAGGAGGGCCTGGCCCCCCCACCCTGCCTTTAGCACTGCTTTGTCCCCATTTTAAAGACACCTACATTCCATGTCCCCCCAACCCCCCCCCGCCACTTCAAGGAGGACTTCGGGAGGGCCCAGCCTCACTGGGTTAAAGTCCCTAGGATCCCTCCCCTGACCCTGCATTTGAAGGCTTTCTTGTCCCAAGGGATGAGGGACGGGTGCACAACCAGTCTGAGGACTGTGAGTGCCGGGCTCTCACCCTGATCCTTACTCCCGTATTAACTGATGGGTGATAGCCTCCTGCTCATGGAGCCCAAGCCTGGGGATGGGGGCAGGGGTTAAGCGACATGATGGGCAAGCTTCCCAGACATACCTGTAGCCTGAATGTTCTGGGTTCTGTACCATTGTTCATCCATGACCCCCACCTCCTAAGTGTCATCGCCCTCAGTCCAGGTTCACTGTCCTTCTCAGCTCTGTGGACCTGCCTCCTCCAGGAAGCCTTCTATCCCCACCACAGGGCTCTCACAGCTCCCATGCAGCCTTTATGGTCAGGTATCTTCTGTGTGTCCTTCCCACTCACACCTCAAGAATATGAGTCCCCCAGCACAGAACAGATAGCAGAAAAAAAGCTTGTCATTGTCGGTGATGACGCTGACGGATGTTCCCACAGACCTTGGCCAGTTAGAAGGAAAAACTTAAGAGACAGCAGAGGCATTCAGATGAGCTGCAAGCAAGTTCCCGGGGCTGGAAGTATGCAAAAGGGAGTTAGGGTACCGCAGCAGTCAAAATGCAAAGCAGGAACCCCATAGGTACTGCTGGAGCTGGAGCTCTGGAGGGAGGGAAAGGGGGGCCTTAGGGAAAGCTTTCTGAGGAGGTGAGGGAGGAACCGGGTCTATTAGAGTGGGAAGGAGTTGAGCGGCAGGGACAGACCAAAGGGCAAGGCCCCTGAGGAACAGCCTGGGCAAAGGCAGAGGTGTGTTCCTGGAGCTGGGGCAGCAGGGAGAGGGGAGATGAGGCGAGACAGGGTACCAGCCACAGGGAAAGGAGCAACTACTCCGAGTAACTGCCTCCCTCGTGTCAGCTCACCATCCAAATCCCACGAGGCTCCTGGGCTTTTTCTGGGAGAACAGGCTGCCCAGGGCCTGGCCATGGATGCCAGTCAAAGGATGGAAAGAGGGACTCTTTATAGTGTTTATTCAGTCAAGGACCAGTTAGGTGTAGGGTGGGGCAGGTGGGGGAGGACAGAGCTCTCCTTGTCCTGTCGGCATCTCTGTGGGACCAGCCCCCTGAGGCCCAATGGGCCACATGCACCCCGGCTTCCACCCCACACCTCCTCCCTCAACGCATCCCCAGGACACAGTATTACAAAAGTTAACAAACGCAATGCTTTTCTTCTTTTTACAAATGACACGTTTCCATCCCCTGCCGGCAGGGGTGGGGGGTGGGGTGGTTGAAGGGACAGTCCATTACAAAGGCAACAACTTTTATAAAACAAAGACTAAGGAAAGAGCCCAGGGCTGGGAAGCTGAGATGCCACCTGGGGTGGAGCATAAACTCTGATGCGGGCACCTGCCTCCTGAAGGATGGGGGAGACAGGCTGTGGAGCTCAGGGCCAGTGGGGGAGGAATCCAGGAGGCCCCTGCGCGTTTCCAGGACTACATCGACTCCTTGCTGAGTCCATGAGAGGCAATTTACCTCAGGGGTCAATGGATGAATTTCCAGTCTTGACGCCGGGGACCCCACGCCAGAGTGGGAAACTGGTAGGGCTTGGGACTGGCATGCCTGAAGCTTCCAGAGGCTCTGCGGTGAACTGACATCGTGTGCCACACAGCTGGTTACGGGGCCCAGAGTCCCACCTCCGAGGCCCTTGCCTGTCCTGGGAATGACAGGGCAAGGGTGCACATGGCAGGATGGAGGAACCCAAGAAGGGGACAGAGGGCATGATTTAGAGAAGACAGAAAAGTGCAAAGGGCCTCACTGGGAGGCAGGGTGCTGGGGCCAGCTACGCCTCCGCTCTAGTACCTCAGTTAGCCACGTTCCTTCTCTAGACCTTAGTTGCCCCATCTGTCACATGAGGAGGCGCACTTGATTTTTTCTCTACTCCCTTCCAGGACTAAGGTTCTACCCAGGGTTCTAGAGGAAAAGAAAAGGATGAGGTGGGTCTCATGTGCCCAGAGCAAAGAGGGGGGCTACCTCATAAAAGCAGCCCATGCCCCTGAGTGACTGGACCGCGGGCCCAAGGGGATGCTCAGCCGTGGGCCTGACCTCTGCTCTGTCGCAGCGGCTTCCTTCCAGCCTCCTCCTATCACGGGTCGGGCTGGCCCAGGCCTGAGGGAAGGCACTTTGGGGACAAGTGGGGAAGGACAGCAGGGGACTGCTGTCTGGTTTGGCATCGAAGACCTTCTACTTATGGTTTGGGGGACAACATAGACAGAGGGGCAAGACTTTGCTCCTGGGTGCTGGTCCCAGCTCCAAAGCCTCTCCCCAGGTCCACGGCTCTCTTCCGATGATGCTGCCACAGAGGCCTGCTGAGTCCCCCCAGCCCCCCGGCATTGGCACATGAAAATATAAGTTACCCAGGACCTGAGGGAGCCCAGGGCAGCAGTCCGTTATGTGGCCCCAGGCTACGCCATTTGTCACAAAGTGTCGGGGCCCTTAGCAGCCGATTCCCGGGTGTCTACGCAGTGCAGGGCCACCTTGGGGCTGGAGCCAGGCTGCCGAGGGTAGGTGCCCTCCCGCACGAGCCGCCGGCAGCGCACAGCCTGGCCCACGCTGATGCTCTGCAGTGCTGGCAGGTGGAGGAGCAACGTCTCGGGCAGAGGCACCAGGCCCGTGCCCGACAGGTCCAGCTCCTGCAGGGAGCCCAGGCCTGAGAATACCTCGGCTCCTGCCCACTTGAGCTTCGGGTTGCCTGACAGGTCCAAGACCTGCAAGCTCTGCAGCTCACGGAAGCCATGGGGCGCCAGCTGGGGGAGACCTTGCAGGCTGCCCAGGGACAGGTGCGTAAGGCCCGCCAGCCCCCGGAAGGCGCCCGGGCCAACGGTGGCCAGCGGATTCCCATCCAGGCTCAGGTAGCGTAGGGGCAAGTCCCGGAGGTCGGGGACGGCGCGGAGCCGGTTCCAGGCCAGGTTCAGGCTCTGGATGGTGGGCGTGGGCAGGCCGGCCCCCGCAGGGTGCGGCGCGAGGCGGTGGATGAGGTTGTGGGAGAGGTCCACGTGCAGCGCCCGGGCCTGGCTGTGGGTGCTGAACGCGGACACCGAGACCTCCCGCAGCCGGTTGTGGCTGAGATTCACGTCGCTCAGGGGTGAGCTGGTGAAGCTCTCAGCCGGCAGAGCTGCCAGGCCGTTGTGGCTGATGTCAAGCGACTCCAGGTAGCGAAGGCGGGAGAAGGCGGTGGGCGAGAGGCTGGTGAGCAGGTTGCGGCTAAGATCCAGACCGGCCAGCGTGGTGTAGCCCGGCCCGGCCAGCACCGACTCGTTCACGGTCTCTAGCCGGTTGGAGGACAGGTCCAGGTGCGCTGTGTCCAGAGGGATGGGCACGGGCATGATGTGGGGGCCCAGGCCACTGCAATCCACGCGGGTCAGGCTGAAGCTGTCAAAGAGGCCGAAGGTCTCCACCTCGCACTGGCATCCGGGGAAGCATGGCCGGGTGGTCTGGGCCCCGCTCACAGCCAGCAACAGCAGCAGGGGCAGCAGCAGGGGCCACGGCATGGTGGGGGCTGGAAAGAGAGCCACAGGTGAGGGACGGCAGCAGGCACCCCATACCAGACGGTTCTCGCCCGACCACAGAAGCCACGAGCCGGTGTGTCTAGGCAGAGCTGAATGCTGCCACCACCGGTCCTGTCCTCCCGGGATGCTTCCCCCGAACACTCTTCCTCATATAATTCCTGCTCCCCGCTCCTCCCTGGCCTTAGTCTCTCTATCTGTGTGGTGGAGGGGTTAGGCCACGTGAGGGGAGCAGCAGAACACTTTCTTAAAAAAAAAGATCAGCGGGTAAAAGCAGGCATGCTCTGGCTGATGTGAGGGTGGGGACTTGGAACCTTCCAGGCCTGCTTAAGACCCTGCTGGAAACCTCCTGGACTGGATGGGTCTTTGGCTGGCCTCTCCCGCTGATGGGCTAGGGTGCTCCAACCGCCTCGGCTGAGAAAGTGCTGGGTGCTGCGGACTGCGCTACCTGCCTCCCAGCGCGGTCCTACTTAACCCTCACAATGACAGAAACTGCAAGGTAGCTGTTTCTGTTGCTGCTTCACGAAGAAGGAACTGAGATGTAGAAGGTTCAGAAAGCTATGCACGGCCACACGTACGGGGGGAAGGACCGGGATGGAGTACAGAGAAGCATGACTCACTGTCATGGTGTGGCGGTGCCTGAGCCATGTCTGAGACCCACACTCCAACCCCCAAGACTGAAGCCTCTCCCTGCAAGGGGGGCCCCGCAGTGACCATCCCCACCCTACCCCTTTTGTGGATAACAACATTTCAGTCCCCAGTCTGGAGCCCCCTCCCTGGCCTCCTTATTCCAGCTGGGGACAGGAATAAGGCAGGATCCTTATTCCAGCTGGGGACCCTGTGTCTAGACGTCCAGATGGGCTCTGGGACAGCTGTCCCAAGCCCCTTCCCCCTTCCCTGTCCCCACCCACAGCTGATACAGCTATTACCCCTTGTTGGCCCTTTCTTTAGCGGAGGGCAGGCAGCTAGGCTGGTTCCTTCATTATACGGATGAAGAACTAGAGGCTCAGAGAGGAACAGGGTTTTTT
Organism: Neomonachus schauinslandi; assembly: GCF_002201575.2. Lineage (NCBI taxonomy): Eukaryota > Metazoa > Chordata > Mammalia > Carnivora > Phocidae > Neomonachus > Neomonachus schauinslandi. Next base: position 56,268,224 of record NC_058413.1, on the reverse strand, counting down.
TCCAAACTAGTAAAAGCAGAGCAGGATCAGAACCTAGGCCTGCTCAATCCCAATTCCCCTCTTTTCATCTGCTTTCTCCAGCAGGACTGGTGAGGTAGACAGCGGAGACAGGCCCAAGAGGGGCTTTTCCCACTGACACATGCTATGAACAAGCCACTTCCCTCCCCAGCCTGTTTCCCTCCCCGTACAATTGTAACAGTAGCTGCCAGTGATGCCAGGCACTCTGTGTATGTTGTCACATTCATTCCTCACTCCCACCCACACCTGTGTGACCCAAAGCCTAGTTCATGCCCACTGCAGCTCCGAGGACAGAGGTGCTGAGGAGGGAGGGGCTCGCAGGGGGATGAGAGAGGGCTGAGTAGTGAAAGCCTCTCAGTCTGCGGTTACCCACTCCTGCCACACAGCGGCCACTCCGCCCAGGGGACAGAAGGCACCCAGCCCCACCCCAGCAGGTCTCTTTTTCTGGGGTGGCCCTGCCCTGCCCTCCTGCCCAGTCTTCCCACACCCATCCCTCCCACTGGCCCTCAGGGAGGGGGCAGCAGGATAGCATTACTAGCCCTACATGGAACTTTAAAGGGGCAGCCATCTGATCTGCACTCTGGCTCTGCGCAGGGGCAGCGAGAAGTGGGGCTCTTCTTTCCGTCCCTGCTACGTGGGCCTCTCTTCTCCCACCCCTTTCTTTTGTAGAGTCCAATTTGAGGATTAAACCGGGCCCAGGTGCATCCTGGGCTTGGGCCCCAACTGACGCAGGACAGAGTGTTCCAACGTCTGGAACCAAAAGGAAAATATTGAGTTGCTCCAGGCCCCCTTTGTTCTGCTGGGTGAGCTTCTCACCACAGGGGTTCATTACCACTCAGAGCCCCACCTTCCCTGCCAAGCCGATCTGCCCATACGCACCCTTCCTGGGGTTTAAACAAACACTACACACAGCCCCAAGGTTGCCCTGTGGTTCCCAAAGGTGATTATACAATGTGCCTATTAAATGCCAGATGGCCCCTCGTGAGCTCCTGCTTATGTAACCGGCAGCCCGAAAGCTGCCCAAACCCTCTCCCCTAGAGCGGGGGCCTCTGACCGCGCTCCCCAGGCCTCCGCCTGTCCTCCGTACCGCAAGGCAGTCATTCCTGCCCCGCCCTCTTCACACGAGGTGATTCAACTCCCACCAAAGTGCAACGCAAACTGTGAAGAGCTGGGCACGAATGCGAGGTGGTCATTACCAGGCCACTGGGGACAGGACAGCTGACATAAAGGGAGCACGAGTATAGACCAAGACCCACCTGCATAACTGCGCTTGTGGGTGCTCTCTGAGCACCCTGGACAAGGTGCCCCCCCGTCAGCCCCACAACGGCCACCTCTGCCAGGGGCCCCATTCTGTGCCAGGCCTGGACATTCCCAGGGGCAAGTGCTGACGGGGACAGTCCGAACCAGTCCCCACGATGGGCCAATGCTGGACCCACATTCTCTCCCACATCTGCAGCCACTCCAGGAGGTCTGCAGTCTTAGGCCTGTTTTAGAGGAAACGGAGAATGAGAACTGAACTCAGGCTTTGGTAACCTCCTAACTGGTTCGGTTCAAGTGGAACGCACACTTCTGTCCTTTGCTGGGAAAGGAAGAGGGAAGTGTCCAGAGAGCTCAGGCCCGGCGCCACGGTCTTTAATACTCAGTGGCTCCGGGGCTTTGGTGAGCTCGCAGCAGAGCCCAGAGGCCTCTCCGGGGTGTCCCGGGCAGTCGAGAGAAAGGAGAAACCCCTGAGGTGCCTTACAACTTCGGAGGTGGGCTGGTGTCTGAGAGTCGGTGGCCCTGTCCTGCCCAGAGGAGACCCCCCTGGGGTAACATCAGGAAGGGTGCCTTTGTAGGAGTGTGTCAGAGATGCTAGGGCCCGGCCCTGTGGCTCCAAGCCCTTCGCACAAGGCTCAGGAGCCAAAGGGAAGGCAGAATTTTCTCAGGGGGAGACTGAGGGAAGATAAAGAATATTTGGGCCAGGGGCGCGGCTCTTTATAGTTCACAAAAGGCCTTTGCTCATTGGATGCCACGAGGGCCGCAGAGCGGGGCTGCCACCTGGCACTGGAGTGATGAGGAGCCTGTGACCCATTGTGCAGTGTCTTGTCCCCAGCCTCCCAGTGAGGGGGCGGCGGCCCATGTTCAGGCTCTGGTCTCCTGATTCCAGGCTAGGGCTTCCCAGCCCACTCAGAATGGCTGTTGAAGTCTCTTAGGGATTTTATGGAGTCCATAAAAATCATGCTCAGAAAAGTCCGCAGCCTCATAGAGGGGGCTGATGCCATAATGGTAGGTATCATAAGGATAAATTGCATGTCTAGGAAAATTATAACTATGCATTAAAAAAAAAAAAAAAACCACAACAACCAACCCAAATCCTAATTTTGGAAAGTCTAGAAAAAAATATATCCATGCAACAGTTTTTCTTTAGATGGTAGAACTTTGAGTGATTTAAACATGTTTTAATCTCCTTTTCTCCCATTTCCTCTCTTACAGGAGAAGTATATATAAAACACACTGACAAACACACTAACAGAGCCTCCTAAAAGACCATGGCCATCTCTGCTTTCTCTGCTCTTGGCTAGCCACGATCCGAGCCTCAGTTTCCCCATCTGTAAAATGGAGATGTGAATAGCCAGCTCACGGGACTGTGGTGAAGACGAAATAGAATGGTGGCGGTGAGACCTCTGGCAGGCTTCCTAGCACATGGGAAGACACCAGTGTGGGCTACCCTGCCTTCCCCCACAGACTGGGAGCTGGTGGGTGGGGGCCAGCGGGCGGGCCTGACCCATCTCTCTTCCTCCTTCCTTTGGCACACATGTAGGAAACATGTCAAAGCTCTTATCGGCACCCTCTGGGAGAGCAGTTCTTTCCTGGGAGGCACACTGTTTCCACAGAGCTGCTGGATCTGTGAAGGGATGAGTAATGTTGAGTTCCCCTTGACGGAAACCACCAGCCTCAGCTCCATGGAGAGGAAAGGCCTTCACAGAGAGCCAGAATCCTTGGACGCTAACTTGCAGTGTGAACCAGGCAAGTCACTTTACCCTTCTGGACCGGTTCCTTAAACTATGAATCTGGGATGGTAATGATGGTCCCATCGGCCTCAGAGGGGACAGGTGTGAAGATGAGACTGGGAAGCTGATTATTCCCACTGAGAAATGAGGCCCTGGGGGGTGGAGGCCTTGTGATGGAAAGATGGCACCTTTTAATCTGACCTGTAGCCATATCCACTGTGGAGGTCATTGCTCAATCACAGCACTGCTTCCTGGGGAACCTGCACAGGGCCTCGGAGCTTTTCCTGACATGGTGGTTTGGAGGCCTCTGCCCACTGGTCAGGGGTGGCCCTCCGGATGAGAACTGTCATTCTGGGATCAATTCCCTGCTCTGAAGAAGCTGTGATCCTGGGAACTGGAGCCAAACCAGGCAACTCGGGGAAACGACTTCCTCTCTCTCAGCCTGTTTCCTCACCTAAAACAGAGACAACAACCCCTTCCTCAAGGGATCGCTGTGAGGACCTGAGACCACAGGGCCAGGAGCTGACGGAGTGCAGCTGATGAGTGCTGGTGCCTCTCCTCGGCTGTAGGGTAGAAGGAGCCCCCTGAGGGCCCTCCCCCATCCCCTTCTCCACTCTCTGGGGGCTGAAGGGGAGGCGACAGGATGACTGTGTGTGGTGACAAGACAGACCCTGGAGGACAGTCAGGAGCCCCAGCCTGGTCTGCTCACACCCGTGGACGAGTCCCCTCTCCTCTCTGCGCCTCAGCTCCCCTGGCTTCACAGTGAGAGGTTTAGCCTAGACCCTGCAGCTCCAGCGTCTCAGGAGGGCAACACGTACCAGAAACATTTACTAAATCTCTACTGAGTGCAGGGCGCCGTGCAAGGCCATGGGAGGTGCATGTTGGGCGGGGGTGGGGGGGCCAGGCCCCTGTCCTCATGAGGCTTACAGACCAGCAGTGGGGACAGGAGAGCAAGTCGGATCAAGACTGCTAACACCTGCCTTGTACCCAGAAGAACAGGACTCCAGTGCCCAGCGTGCCACCATCTGTGTGACCTTCACGGTTTTTCTTTCTTTCTTTGAGCCTCGGTTTTCTCATCTGTAACAGTACGGACTCTGCCTCCCTCTGGGACCTGGGATCTACCCTGGGGAGGAAGGGAAAGGCAGACATGTGGCCATCATCGAAGGCAAGGGAGGAAAGGGATCTTTGGCCCAAGACGTATCACTTCTTTTCCAAACCCCAGCCTGCAGATAAAAGACACTGGTCAGCCAGCCTACAGAACACAGGGGCTTAGAAACTACCCACCCTGGGTTGGGGGGACACAGCATAAGGTCCTCTGGGCAGGGGCCAGGAGTTATTCCTTGGTGGGACCACTGTGGCTCTAAGGAAAGTTGGGCCATGGTCTGTGAGGTCAGAAGACAAAGCCGCGTGGCTACTTCCTAACAGACTCCAGGCAGCATTCCCTCCCGTGTCAGCGAGAGCCTGCTCAGACAGCCCCCAGGACAGGTGTGGCCACGTCACTCCCCTTCTCAAAACCCTCCCAACCTCTCCTCTTACCTACAGACATCAAGTTCACCGTGGCACAGAGGCACGCTGTCCCCACGGTCCTCCCTCCCCCAGCTGAGCCCCCGCCTTGACCTGAACCTACGGTGGGGAGCTCTGAACAACTCTCGGCCCTTGCTCGCACTTCCTCAAACTCAGAGAGTTCAGGGTGGGGAACTGGAAGGTCCCCCAGAGATCACTGGCAACTGAGGCCCAGAGGGGGCAGTGACAAGGAAACGGCAGAGCAGGGCCCAGGACCCGGGTCCCGGTGCCTGACTGCGACCAGCGGCACGCCTGCGGAACAAAGTTTTTCTGTCCACTCGGGCCCCAGAGCCGGTCTCCTGGCCTGGGCCTCTCACGCCGTCTGCGAGCCTCCTTCGGCTGCATACTCACTAGATCCTCTCCTGTGATTTACCTGCCTGTCTCCTGACTTCAAGTGTGAGTGGCTTGGGGCAGTGACTCTGCCTTCTTCACCTGTCCATCCCTCCCCTGCGCTGGTGTCTGAGCCAGGCCTGGAGGCCACGGCAGACCCTGTCGGGTGAAGGAACAGGCCTGCTGGACTCAGACCCAGGTGTAAGGCCAGCCCCGCGCCTGCGTGCCTGAGGCAAGTGTCAACCTTCTTGGGTCTCAGTGTCCTCAACAGGGGCAACGACGCAGGGTTGGTCAAAGCATTATGGGAGAGCGTGTGAAACACTCGGCTCCATGTCTGCCACATGCTAAGTGCTCCATGCGTGGTAGTCGATGACGGCGATGACTTACGAAGCTTCCAGAAAGCAATGACCGTGTTACTCTTCTTTATGTTCCTCCCCACCCAAGGACCCAGCACAGCGCCAGGCACCCGGCAGGTCTGTGACTGCTTGTACTGACATTCTCTGGACAGTGTGCTGGTGTGCTGGCCAGGGCCCAAACTCCCTCCTCCTTCTCTGAGACCCATCTGGAGCTCGGCGTTCTGGCTTAGGCCTTCCTGGCCCCAGGTGCCTGCCCCTGGTGCCGCATCACAGCGTTTCTGGGCCAAAGATTTGCCAGCTCCTCACCACAACTTCAAGAGGGAGCCCCTGGCACAGGAATGAGGTGGGCAGGAGGCTGAGCCTTGGGCTGGACCAGGGCCCCTGCCCCCACCCGAGACAGGCCGCTCGGAGCTAAGCTGCCTCCCACCCTGCTCCCTCCGCCATGAGCTCACTTGAGCTGATGCCAACGAAATCCCCAAGTGGAAATTCCACGAACACCCGGCCGCCCCCTGCTCCCACCACCACTTAGCTCTGGAAATGCAAGGCAAAAAGAATTTCAGGGCCTTGAGGGCTGACTCTCCCAACAGAATCGCTAATGCCACACATCTGTACAAACAAGTCAGCTCACCGCGCACCTTCTGTATCCACCATCTCGTTTCTGCCTCATCACAGTCCTTGACCACGGGGATCACTGTCCCTATTTTGCAGAAGAGACTGACATTACTCAGCTGTGTGGTAGAGGAACCAAGTCTCAAAACCAGATGTCTGAGCTCCAAATCCCTCCTCATACCGCTGGGACTCAACTTACAAATGGGCCCGTGTGGGTGACAGCTAGAGCTGATCATGCTGGAGTGTAATTACATTTACCTGTCTGCCCTGTGAGCAGGGATGGGATCAGACTGCTCTTTATGCCCTTGGAGCTGAGCCCTGGGGTTGGCACAGAGCGGGTACTACGTGAAGATGTATCAGGCATTCAGAACGCTACCACTTCACCAAAGGACACCTCTTAACCTTTCCACTGCCTCAGCTGTGATCTGTTCAGTCACCCCGCAAGATCAGCTGGTTAGGCCCTATCTTACAGCTACGTGAAGAGACCCAGAGAGGTTCGGTGATCTGTCCAGAGTCACACAGCCTGTGAGGACAGGGGCTGGACTCAGGATCCAGGTACTCTGACACCCAGTGCCTGGCCTCCTCTATGACATTATCGCTGGTGCAGTTGGGCCCAGCAACCTTGGCCGAGGAGGATGATCTACAGGGAAATGGGCAAGGCTCCTAAGACTATTTCCTCCGTCCGGCGTGTCTTCTTCCTGAAGCTTGCCGAGATCCCTTCGGTGGAAGGCAGTGTGTGTAGACTCACGGGGAGGCAGTTTGGGGCAGAGGAATGCGTTTTGCAGCCAGGCAGACCAGGCGCCAACCCCAGAGTGCCTCTCCTGCCAGGAGGCTTGCGTGGGCCCTCACCCCTGAGTCTGAGCCTTCCTCTGTAACATGATGAGAATTCTGGTATTGCTCCCAGCAGGTCACTGGATGATTACACAAGGTAAGATGAAGACTCAGTCCCAGGCCTGGCACGTATTGGTGCTCACTGCATGTGGGTTCCTGTCCCCTAAAGGCTGCTTTCAGGGGCCAGGAAAGAAAAAGGAGCTGCGACACCAGCAGATCTGAAGGTGAGGCAGGGGCAGAGTTTAAAGAATCTAAGATGCACCTGGGAGCCTTGGATTCTTTCCTAAGGCACCGTCCAGGGCCCTTCCTGGGCTACAAATGCTGACTAGGATTTAACAGGGAATTGGGAAGGGGGTTTTGGAAAGGTTGCAGAAGCCAAAGTAGGCTGAAGCAGGTGTGTCACCTATGACAGAATGAGGACAGAATGAGAATCGGGTAGGTGGGTCACCATCTTCCCCTCTTTCATCCCCCAAGCCAGGCAGTGACCTCGCCCTGCCCAGGTTCAGCTCAGGAGGCGTCCTGGCCTGGACTGCTGTAACAGCCTTGTTCCTAGCCCCCTGCCTCCAACTGTCAGCCTTACTGGGCACCACAGTACAATCCCAACAGAAGAATAGGACCTACCATTGCTCCCACTTAAAACCCATCCTACAAAGAGGGCTTGCCAGACTAGAAGCCCATTTTGCTTCCAGGGCCCCATGCCTTTGCACAGGCTGCTCCCTCTGACGAAGACGACAGAGATGCCCTTCTTTTCTTTGACCATGCATCGTCCCCCTAGGCTCCCATGGCCTCTGGGTTGCTCACATCAAAGTATGATACACTTTGTGGTTTGTGACCATCTTTGGATCTGTGTCCTGCTCATCTCCTGTGTGGGGCCTGGCCACGTGAAAGGGGATAAACCAGATGAATGAAATGTCCTGGACAGAAAGCTTCCTCCTGCTTGGTGAGGACAACAGTGGCCCAAGCTTGCAGGAGACTTCGGGCTTTGCCAGGTGGTGAAATCAGGTTTAGGACCACAGTTGAAGCTGTCTCTGCTTTCTGTTGTCAGTGCAATCCCACACCACAGGCACACCACAAACCTCGTCTCATTTCGTTAGCACATGTAATTCATCATCTTATTTGGCATTCACCACAGATCAGTGAGACAGGAATTACTACTGTTCACATCTGAAGGATGAGAAGACTGAGAATCAGAGATAAAGTTACTTGGCCAAGGTCACAGAGCTAGGAAGCGACCGAGTGGGAGTAAAATCTAGGTTCTTGACTCTAACTCTGCCTGCAGACTGGTCTCCCAGTCTCCAGCACCGCCCACAAGCCAGAGGACGTTTTCTTGGAATTACCAATCCCACGCTATTATGCCTGCTTAAACCCACCAGCAGCTCTCCACGACCTGCAGATTCAAATCCCAGCTCCTAGGCCCGGCATTCAAGGCCCTCATATCTGCCCCCTCCCTTCCCTCCCAGGGGAATTCCAATTCCCACCCCACCCCAACACCCACCTTGCATTGAGTCCACAGTGCTGACCACCTCTGTGCTGTTATCAGAATACACAGCCACGCAGGCTGTCCCCTCGGTGGGAGACACTTCCTGCTTACCCCTGCTGCTGCATTCCAGCCTTCCCTTCCCAGGATGCAGGGGCTCCAGGCCCACCTCACCTCATCCCTCCCTAACTTCAAAGCCACCTCCCCTCCCCCCATTCAATACAGCAAATTACTGCCTGGGGAAAGCTCGGGACAGAATGGAGGTGCGTGTCAAACATCAAAGTGTTTCCAGGTTCTGTGGTCTCAAGCAGTCAGCCACAACAGAAAGGGAGGGGTGAAGTTGTCAACACCTTCCTTTCCAGAAGGGAAACTGAGGCAGAGAAAGGAAAGCGCCCGTGTCTGCCTCCTTCCCAGATGAGTGGCTTGTGGCCCTCCTTCACATCTGCAGCATCCCCAAAACTCTAGGTTAAAGACTGGGTGGAGGGGGGTTGGGGGGGCAGGGGAGGGAAGGTGTTAGGGCTATATCTCCGAGACTCAGGATCAAAGGCGCAGCAGGCTTACACCGAGCGCTCCCTCTCGGGTCGGACCTAGGCTCCGCAAGTCTGGACTTATCTGAAGGGTAGAGCAGGCAGAAAGGAGGATGGGGAAGTTCCTGAGTCACCTCCTCGTCCCGGCCAAGTGTGGGCGGCACCGCTCTCAGGCCGAAGCCCGCACAGCGCGGGTAATCCCGACTGCACGCTCGGCGCCCAGAGGGAGTTCTCTCGCCCCCATCCAGAGCAGGGCGACCGCGACTCCGCGAGGCTGAGCAACTCGCCCAGGGCCGGACTGGGGGCCCGTGGCCGTCCCATTGGGAACCAGTAGGTGCCGGGATCCCAGAAGCCGTCGCCTCCCCACCTACCGGATCGGAGGGGTGGTCCCCCCATCCCCCGGGGGCGGGACGCCAGCGGAGAGCGGATCTCAAAGCGGAGCCGGGGGTTGGGGCCGGCCTCTCGCCAAGCAGACACGTCTCTCTCGGTCACATACACTCCCTCGGAGAAGCGCCCGGCGGGCAACACCGGCTGCCGTCTCCTCTCCTGTCTCCAGCCCCCACGCCGGGGTCCAGGACTGGCCGCTTACCTCTCTTCTCCTAGCTGGGTCGGCTGGGGTGTCCCGCACGCCCCGCCCAGCCGTGGCCTGGGCGAGTCCCCCAGCGCGGCTGACCCCCGCCCCCATCCTATCCCATCCCCTCGCGGCTCTAAGAACCCCAGGAGGTGAAGGAGGGGCGGGCTGCCAGCGCCCCGGCCCCGGCTGCAGCGGGAGGAGGACGGGGGCTGTTGCCAGAGGAACCAGAAGAAAAGTTTGAAGTCAAGTCGGGGGCCCGGGTGGACAGCAGGGGAGCGAGGAGTTGGGGCGGTGTCTGGCTCTCGGCGCGCACACACTCCACGGACATCCAACCCAGACACGTCGACAGGCACAGACCACGTACACGGACACACGACGATGAGCCCACCCACACCCACAACCAAATGCGGGCCCACAAAACGTGGACATAGGCACTAAACAGCCAGACAAAGCCACGGACACACAAAGGCTCAGGCAGATGCACGTCCCCGGATCCAAATCTACAAAGACCCACAAACGCGTGATGCACGTGTCCGCACAAAGACCCCAGAGGCGCCGGCCCCCGGCCCGCGTCCAGAGCCTTTGTCTCCTGGAAGCCCTCACCCCTTGGTACGTGTTTCCTACCCCGGCCCAGCGCCAGGCACCCCGCAGCCGCTGCCGACGCCCTGGATCCAGGAAAAGTTGAGGGGCCCGGGGCCCGCCCCCAGAGTCCAGCGCCGCCCGCCCGCCCGCCGGATGGGGCGGCGAGGTTGGGGTCGGCGGCTCCGGACCTTCGCCCTCAGCGCGACTCCCGCTCCGCCGGGACCCACACCCACCTGGAAGCCTGCACCACAGCCGCCTCGGTGCGCTCACAGAGGCGGCCCGGCCGCGGGCTCTCCGGCCGGCGCTTTTCTCCGCGCGGCGCGGCCCGCCCCCCGGCCCCCGGCCGCCGCTGGGAGCCCCCCGCCCCCGCCTGCCCGGCGCCCAGTGGCGGCTCGGGCCCGCCGCCCGACGACCTAGGGAGTGTCGCCAAAGTGCCGGCTTTCCCGGCGCGCGCCCGCCCCGCCCCCCGCCCCCCGCCCGCCTGCGGAGCCCTAGCAGGCCCGGGTTCCACCCTAGGGAGCGTCTCAAAAGTGCGCACGCAGCTCCCGCCCACTCCAGTCGGCCTCGCTCCCAGCTTCCTGCAACCCGGATCCCTGCCCCCTTCCCCAGAGCGCCTGAGCAACCTCAGCAGATGGCCGCACGGCCGGGAACATCTGGAGGTCGCAAGACTGCGTGTGTGCGTGTGTGTGTGTGTGTGTGTGTGTGTGTGTGTGTGTGCGCGCGCGCGCGAGCCAAAGAGAGGGTGGGGGGACGTTAGTAAGAAAGAGATTGGGTGGGTAAGGGTTCCCTCTTCTCGAGTTCATCCTCTCGTTTTTTTAAATGAGTGAAAGAGGTCCAGAGACATTGGTGAGAAGTAGACCAGGAATCTGAAACCGAGCAAGACTGGCTGAAAGACGAACCCGCAGAGGGGAGAGAGACAGGCTTGGGCAGAAAAACTAGCAGGAGAGGAGAGGGAAAGCAGCAGACTTACTTGCTCTGAAGGGAACCGTGGACTCTGGTTGGATTTCTAAGAAGGGAAACTGCGTGTGTGACTAGGCACCACTTATTCCTCTGCAGCTCATCCTCTCTTCACCCGTCTTTATGTTTATAAGGTCAGGAAGACATCCAAAAAAAAAGAAAAAAAACCTTTAAAAAACGGGGATTGGGAGAGAAATTGCCTGATGGATGCATTCCCAATGTGGGGCTTGCCTGAGTTTGAGTCTCCCAGTCTACACACCTAGACAGGGGTAGGGGGCAGTTGTCAGGCAGCCCAGAGCTATCTGGCCCAGGGCTGGAGGGAGGCTTTGGTCTTGAACCCTGGACCTCCCAGGAACCCCCTGTTGTGGAGAGGGCCTCTGGGTGCAGAGATTGGGCAGTGTTCCCCCTGCAGTGGCCCAGATTTGCACTCCCAGTCTTTTTGCTTATTTCTTTATTACCTTTTTTTTTTTAAATTAGAAAAAAAATTTTGCTTGGGCTTGTGTGTATGTGTCTGCCTGTCTACCTGGAAGGAGGGAGGTACGTAGAGGGATGGGGAAGGAGGAGTGGGGGCCGCTACCCCAGCCTCAGGGCAGCAAAATTGAATCTGCTACATGGAGCCAGGGTGCTCTTGCAAGTCCTCCCCTGCACCCAGTGACCGTGCAGGTCCTGCAGATGGTGCTCGCCTGGGCTGAGACCCCCAGACCCTGCCCGTTAGGGAGGTGAGGGGAGAAGGCTGGGAGCCTGGTCTTCTCAGTGTGGGACGGGAAGAGCTCTCCTGTCTCCTCTGCCTCTGGCACTTGTCCTCCCCCAATTAGAAACCCAGCTGCCAGAACTGGGAGGCCAGAGGGCCAAGCAGCCAGACTTCTCATCAGTCTTTGAAATTGTACCCCAGGCTCCTTTGCATCCAGTCACCTCCTCACAGTCGAGCTCATAATAAATGGGCCGCTGAGATTCAACTCTGCACCCCGTAATCGTTCTCTGTGCAGCCTGGTGCCCTCAGGAGGAGATGGAGCCCTTCCCAGCCCTTCTCCCTGCCTGGGGAGGAGACCCCCAAAAAGCATTTGGTGAGGGTCCTGAGCTTGGACAGGGTTTGGGTTCCAGCCCTGCCACTTCCCAGCTTTGGGTAATCTTAGGCAAGTCACCTATCCTCTCTGAGGTTCTGCGCCGCAAGAGAGGCTGTGATGAGAAGTAAACAGGGTAACTTAGTAAGGCAGTAAAACTTGTCACAGGAAGCACCATCCTGCAGTGTTAATTGCCAGTAGTATTATACCTAGATGTCTCCCACCAGGGATGGTGTAGAGGCTGGAAAGCCCAGCAGGCTTGAGGGGGAGGGGCGCGGGGAATGGCCATCTGACTCTCTGGCCCCCTTCCCTGTGGGGGAGAGGGCTTTCTTTCAGTGCAATCTCCCTGGGCCCTGGCCTGGAGACTTTCATCCTCCCCTCCCTTGATGTGGAGTTCTGGAGTGAGCCTCCTGCTGAGCATCTGAGAAATGGAGATAAATACTCAATCAACCCCCTGGGGAACTCAGGGGGGGAGGGGGATGCTAACTCCCACTGCCCTTTGTATGCAGGGTCTATCGGCTGGGCTGGAGAATCCAGGCTCCCCCAAATGGCTTTTCACCTAACGTTCACATGATGAACAGCCCTTCACACCTTGGTTGGTGGCTGCAGGCAGTTTCGAAGCACTTCTGCATTCATCATTTCCCTGATCTTCCCTAACTTGGGCTTTGGATAGGGAATGTCCGTCAGCCCCACCCACCTCCCTTGTCTGCTGTCTACACTGCAACAAAAATAACCTTCCTAAACTGCAAAACTCCAAAACTGATCATGACGCTTGTCTACTTAAAACCTTTCAGTGGCAAAAGCCAAACTCCTTGGCTTGGCATTCAAGGCCCATGAGATATGCCCCCCCGCCCCCACCTCTTCAGCCTCGTTTCTGGCCACCCCTCTTACACATATAAAACTCTAGTCCTCTAGTCACCTGGAACTGGTGGAGGGAGACGAGGGAGGGGAGCACCTCTACATTCTTCAAGTCTCTATCCAGATTCTCCTCCCCCAGGAAGCCCTCTGCCTGGCGAAGTTGGTCCTTCATTCTGTTATGTTGCCCCTCCCTTTGTACATAGGCACTATCACTTTCCCGTTCCCTTCACCCTTCTGTAGTCATCCTGACCGTTGTCACAGGCCAGGGACTGTGCTGGCTGCTTTAAAGGTCACTACATCACTTAATCCTTGTGTGGTTGTTAAGTGATTAACAGATTGATAGTGGTGAGGCCCAGAGAAAGAAATCTGTCCAGTGTCACACAACCTGTTTTCTGCAGAGCTAGAACAATAGTTAGGGCCCCTGTGCTCCTTGTACAATCCACACAAAAGCAAAATGTGGTATAATAAGACAGACCTCGGGACCCAAGTGTCCCAGATGCAAGCCATTGCTCTATCCTCGGCTACCAATGGACATCCTTCGCCCGAGCCTGTTTCCTTACCTGTAAAATGGGAATAAATAAGAAGCCCTACCTCACTGGGATGGAGGGAGGATCAAATGAATTAACACAGATGCCAAAATGTTGTACGCTGTAGGGTGCTGTGTGCTTTTAATTGATTTCCTTGACCAGCCGTACTGCAACTGAGTTCTTTTTTCTCAGACCTCTCCAGACTGGAGGTCAAAGGCACTGGTAGTCCTTCGATTGCCTTGCTCATTTCCCATGTTTTGAGAAAGCTAAAAGGTCTTTTTCTTTCCCTTATCATAGCTGTCAAGCCCTGACCAGAAAACCCGCCAAATCCAATGTATTTCCATGAACCTCCCGGATCTCTAACTATTTTTCTTGCTGCATTTTCTTCTTTCCAGCTGTCAGAAGCTGGCAGATCTAAAGTTAATAGAGCCACGTGAGGCAATAATAGGAAAGAAGAGCTGGAAGACAAAGACTGCCTGTCCAAGCCCCTTCTGATTCCATAGGGCTGAGTTGGCTGGTGCTATGCTGTGTTTTTTAAAAGCCCGTGTGGTGATTCTGATGTTAGTACGGGGACTGGGGGACACGGCAGAACTCCTTAGGGTTTGCCAAGTCCTTCCACACACGTTTTCATTTTTAAGCCTCTGAGCACCCTTCTTAGGTCGTCTCTTAGCTCTGTGTTACAGATGTGGAAACTGAGCCTCAGAAGTGACCGCCCCAGGCAGTGGGACAGAGCCAGGGCCTCAAACTGTCTCTGACAGAACTCCAGCCAGTGCTTGGCGGGGCAGAATCCTGTGCCTGGCTTTTGCCAGTGTCTCAGCAGTCACTGTGCCATGAACACCCTTCCCCTCCTGCCAAATCAAATGCTTCCCTAAATATTTCTCTCCCACTCTCCCACCTCCGTGCTTTTTCCCCTGCCTGGAATGACTTTCTCAGCTCAGTCTGCCAGCTGCAGTCCTCATGGTCTTCCAAGCCCGGCTGCCTCCTCCACAAAGACATTTTCATTTCCCCCACTTTCTCTTCCTTTGAGCCTGGAAGCACTTGGTCTGTGCTTCTACGCAGCCCCCTCTCCAGCCCCGCCCCCTGCTGCCACTGGATGCCCCAACGTCCCCAGCTGTTGGGGTTCCCGGCAGGTTCTGGCCATGCCTCGCTGCCTCCCTGACTCTGTTCCTGCTGTGCCCCCCTACAGAAGTGCCCCTTACTCCACACCACCTCTCACTGATTCAGAGTCCAGCCGAGTATCACCTTCTCCAGGAAGCCTCACCTGACTTTCCCAATCCTTGACTTGACCCTTGGAGGCCCTCCTTGGTGTGTCCTGGCATAGTGAGGTTACCTCTGCCATGAGCAAGGTTGTTCTTTCATTTGTTTATTCATTATGGCAAGGGGCAAACTTCTGGGCTGAACTGCGGAGGTATGAATCCCAGCTTTAGAGTAGGGAAGTTCTAAAACTTCTCTCTCTGCCTTACATTTCTTCTTTTTTTCAAAGAGGATTTTATTTATTTTTAAGTAATCTCTACACCCAATGTGGGGCTCAAATCTACAACCCTGAGATCAAGAGTCGAATTGAAGATTTCACGGACTGAGCCAGCCAGGAAGCCCCTGCCTTACATTTCTTATCTGTAAAGTGAGAAAAATAGTCTCTACCTCAAAGGTTATTGTAAGAATTAAATGAATTAATCCATGTAGACTGTGTAGAGCGGTGTCTGGAATATAGTGAGCCCTTGATGAATGTTGGCGACTACTATTATGATTTATTCATTCATTCTTCAGCAGATGTTTGTAAAATGAGACAGGGAAGCTGAAGCGGGAGTCTGATTGTTTGGCCCAGGAGAACCCAGTGTGGGGTATGGGAAATTTGGCAGGCACAAAGATTTGTTTTCCCCCTGCAGAGGAAAAAAAAAAAAAAATGGAAGGTGGCATTGGCCTTGGGAGTGGGGAGGGGACCCAGTAGAGAGGGAGGCTCCCTCTACTGGACCCATGGATCTCTGGTGGGCCCTCTCAGCAGGAGACCCTGGTTTGCACAGAGGCCCAAGACTGTTAGTGAAACCTGCCAGGGCCTCAGCCTCCAGAGTTCCCAGTTTGGTGTTAGTGGTAAGGGGTCAGGAACAAATTGTCTCCTGAGCAGCTGCCAGAGTTGGTCTTCTGCCAGGAGGCCCAGTCCACACCTCAAGCGCTGCCTTTCCCTGCCATGGCTTCCAGGCTTCCTCTGACCCCATCCCTGCCTCCAGGGGCTAAGCTGACCTGCATGTTCAGACAGAAGGTGATGCACCTGTCACTGGAGAGTCAGCATGGAAGCCGAAGGGCCCTTGCGGATCAGAAACCAGGCATTCTCCCCTATTGCCTCCCTCATTTTACAGGTGGGAGACTGAGGTCCAAAGAAGGGGAATGACTTGTCCAAGGTCACAGAGCTAATGAACAGGAAAGCTTCTAGACTCCCAGTCAGGAGTCTTTTAATCTCTTTACATTGCCGCTATACTTCTTCCATCCTTCCATCCCTCTATCCTACTGTCTTTACTCTCTGTCCATCTGCCCGTCCACTGTCCATCCAACCATCCATCCCTCCACCCACCCAGCCAGCTAGCCAGCCAGCAAGTGTTTACCTCTCGCACTGACACATCAGGTCTGGTGCTGGGCTCCAGGAACCCACAGCTGGGGTGGGGAACACTGTCACAGACAGCTTATGTTCCAAAGAGTTTTGGATGCTCTGATAGAAATCCGTGCAGAGCATTCACAGCAGAGGGGGTCAGATTCTAGTTGGAGCAATGAGGAAAAGTGTCATCAGAGAGGGGAGGGTTGGGAGAGCCCTGCTGGGGAGAGAGGGGTTAGGAATATGGGGTTCGGGAAGAAGTTAAGGGCGTTCCAGCTAGAGGGGAGAGTGTGAAGCAACAGTGCTTCAGTGTGGCTGGTGTACCAGGCATGAGGGGGCCTGGTCTGAGGTCTGAGAGAAGGCAAGTGAGTCACAGGGCCTGGGGCCCTATGGGTCGGCCAAGATGTCAGTCCTTGGTGCCACATGCATGGGAACCTCAGATGGTCTATTCCATTGTCAGGTGCTTATCTGAGAGAGCCCCAGTGAAGGGTGCTCAGGGAGGAGGGAAGTCTCTGGGGACTTTGTCCCCTTCCTGTTAGCCTATCTGTCTCCTTGACCTGCCCTACCCCCCATACTCATTTCTTCCTCCTCCTCTGCCCTTCTCTGTCCCTCTCTCTCTCCTTCTGGCCTGTTAGTCCTTATCAGTGACCTGGACCCTCCCCCCTTTCCTCTCTGTCTTCCTGACAAGAAACAGGTTGTATCCCACCACCACACTGTGCTGGCAAAGAGCCCCTGCCTGGAGGTCAGGACATGGGATTCCAGTCCTGGCTTTGTCACCAACCAACCTCTTAATAACAGCATATTTGCAGGGCCATTATCCAACCCGTGTCTCCTGGGCCCCTCGCTACAGCGCCCTCTATAGGGAAGATGTCTCATTTACACGAGGGGGCAGAAGGCTTCAGGACTAGGTCCTGTCCCTGAGGGCCAGTGAACTCTGGAGAACTTTGTTATCAGGCTTGGGTTACATGATTACGTTCGTTATTGCGTGCAAAGGGCTGTGTGCACAGTTTATTACCTTCTGCCCCAGGACAAACAGAACTACAGAATGCTACCCCCACAAGTTGACTCTCAGAGAACATCAGAATCGTTCCTATCCATAAGCAAACAAGTTCTATGTCAAAGGGGTTTTCAGACTTTTTTTTTTTTTTAAATGACAGCCTATCGTAAGAAATGCATAGTATCACACAATCAGGGACACAGGTACATATATGTATACACAAAGCAGAAGCAAATGTTTGACAGAACAGTACTTACCCTTACCACATTTAATATACTCTGATATTTTCTTTTCTATCTTATTCTATTCCATTAGCTATAACAATGGTGGTCACAACCCTGTAAATTGATTTCACATCCCACTAACAAGTTAAAATGGGAAGTCTGAGAACCTCTGTTTTAGTGTCTCTGGTGTTTAAGGCCAAACAAGCCAAGAGAACAAAAGAATACCTTCCCTAAACTAGCTGGTCCGCACTCACCGCTCGCTCTCCCCAACTGATGCATTCACTTAGGAATATTTGCTGAGCATTTACTGACGATCCTGCCTTGCATCCGTTAAATTTCTTGAATGACAGTCTAGTTTCATTGTTTCCACTTTCTCACTCCCATTCATCCCCTCTAGAAAACCATAACCCGGCCTTTGCCACTGCTAAGCTGCCGACAGTGGCTCACCAACCCTCACTGAGTGACGTCTGTCATAGCTGACTCTGTCTTTCTCCTTGGCTTGCCCCTCTACATTGTCCCCCACCACACGCTGCCCCCGTTGGTCCCCAGCTCTGCGGTTCCCCAGGCTCTGTTCTGCATTCCCCTCTGCCTCTCACTCGGCAGGGTTTCCTGGGGCGGCTCACCCCTGCCCTGCCCCATGCCTCCCGTTGCTGCCCGATGCTGAAGAACGTGTTGTCTGGTGGGGCCGCGCGTGCCAGCCTCTCAGCCACCTGCCTGCTCGTCATCTCCATGAGGGAGTCCTATAGGTCTCACATTTGACTCCATTCGCTGGAGTCAAAGCTCCGGCTCATACCCAAACCTGCCCCTCCTGGGCCCCCATCTTAGGCAAAGGTGTCACCACCCACCCAGCTGTATAAACGCCGAGCCTGGGACCCATCCCAGACTCCTTACTCTTCCTCGTCCCCACAGTTGGCGCATCCCTGAGCTTCTCAAATCTGTCCCCTTCTCTCTGTTCACCTCACCTGAGCCGAGTCCAGGTGACAGCTTTTCTTGCCTAGACCGTGGAAATCACCTCCTTGAGGTCTCCTGCCTGCACGTCACCACCGTCAGACCAAGCTCTTTGGAACCGTGAGAGGGTTTCTTTTATTTATTTATACATTTAAAAAATTTTTATTTTAGTTTCAGAGGTGGAGGTGAGTGATTTATCAGTGTTATATAACACCCAGTGCTCATTACATCACATGCCCTCCTTAATGTCCATCACCCAGTTACCCCTCCCTCTCACCCCCCTCCCTCCACCAACCCTCAGTTTGTTTCTTATGATAAAGAGTCTCTTGCGGTTTGTCTCCCTCTCTGATTTTGTCTTGTTTTTTCCTCTCTTCCCCTACGATCCTCTGTTTTGTTTCTTAAATTCCACACATGAGTGAGAATATATGATAATTATCTTTCTCTGATTGACTTATTTTGCTTAGCATAATACGAGAGGGTTTCTTTTAAATTGCAATAATGACCTTGCCTCTACTTGGTTTTAAAATCTTCCCATGACTGTTGCTTTTATGATGAAGTTGTAATTATTTACCGTGACACAAAAACGTTGCGTAATCTTGCCCCGGCCTACCTCCTCTGCCTCACCTTTCACCTGTATCTCTGAGTTCTGGGACACATACGACCATCTTCAGTTCCTTGGACAAGGTGCCCTCCCTGCTCCCGGCCGCTGTCGCTCCTGTTCTCTAACTGGAACGCTGGCTGAAGCCCATTGCCTCCTCTAGTCCCAGCTTAGCTGATGGTCGTTCAGGACGCTGTCTCTGGCCCACCACGGCTGGTTCCCCTGTTTTGCTTCACGCTTCCGTAGCGCCTTCTGCTTCTTCTGTCATGGGCTTTACCACACTTTGTCATCATTGGCTCACGCTTGTCCTCTCTACCTCCCGACCGTAAGCTCTGAGAATCTAGGGGCATCGCTGTGCTCGCTGCTGTGTCCCTAGCCCTGAGCTCAGGACCTCACAGATAGTAGGCACTCAGTGAGTGTCTGTAAAAGAATGGCCTTTTAGGGGCATCTGGGTGGTCAGTTAAGTGTCTGCCTTTGGCTCAGGCCATGATTCCAGGGTCCTGGGACCCAGTTCCGCATCGGGCTCCCTGCTCAGCCAGGACCCTGCTTCTCCCTCTGCTGCTCCCCCTGCTCGTGCGTGTGCTCTCTCTTTCTCTCTGATAAATAAATAAATAAAATCTTTAAAAAAAGAACAGGCTTTTAGACTTAATGTTGGAAGCAAAACAGAATCACCACGGTGTTAGGAAGGGACAGTAACCAGATGTTTGGTTACTGTCGATGGACTGTGACAATCAGAGTCCCAGGACATTAGAATCATGGAAGTATACTGCATGGATTCACAGAATGTGGATGCCTGGGACCAGAGGATATTTCAGTCCCTACCACTTGCCAGCTGTAATCTCAAGCAAGCTGATGAAGCCCTTTCTCTTCACTTTCCATTTGATTTTTTATAAAGTGCTGATAAGAGGCCCTGCCTGCCCTGTCTGGAGGGTGTGAGCAATGGGACCCGGAGACCGACTGTGAACGTACACCACTTGCTCCCTCTGATGGGGGCATTGGTGATGGTGTTGTCTGATCTGAGTCTCTTTGTAACCAAACAACTCTCCTGGGGTCCTGACTGGGAGACCTTGGTCGGGTTATTTTACCTAACCTGACTGTACTTTGGGGGCCTGTTTTCCTCAGGGCCAAGAGGACAGAGCTCCTGTGCCCTGGCCTGGCATACAACAGTGCTCAGGATTAGGGCCTGGGGGAGAGGACAAGCACTCTTCAGGAAGAATTCTCCACAATCAGGACAGGCTGAACAGTCTTAGAAACCTGGATTTTACAGATGGGGAAACTGAGGCTCAGAGAACGTAAGGGCTTGTCCAGGGTCACAGAGTATGTTGGGGCAGAGTCACAACTAGAATCCACTCGTATGGGCTCTGATTCTTCAGGCTTCTTCTTAAATTCCCAACCTCCCTAGGTCTAGACTATCTGAAGGCATGAAATAGCGTGCACTTCCATAAGGGTGCGGGCCCAAGGCCAGTGCCGGCTGGAACTCAGGTGTCGGGCCAGTTAGGTGAAGAAAGTTCATCAGCCATGGGCTTTGTGCTATCAGAGCAGATATCCTGGGAATGATTACACAAAGAAGGGGTGCTTCAGGCCACAGTGACCTCTGTGAGCCAGTGTCAGTGACCTGCCTGTGGTGGAGGCAGTGACCTCCCTCTCACCCCAGCCAGCTCCGAGCCCTACTATTTGGAGCTGCAGGGCAGGCCCCATGCCACAGAGGAAAAAAGGATACTTGTCTGTGAGCGTGCTTTCATTTTAATTTTCTGGTGGCAGTCATAGGAATTAAACCCGTGTAGAGTATTTCTCAGGGTTCATGCTGTGGCCACCTGGATCTCACAACACAATGACCCTGGGAGGGGGGCTCGTGCCCTCATGTTACAGACAGAGGCTCAGAGACAGGAAGCAGTTGTCCAAGGTCACACAGTGAAGAAGAGGCAGCACTGGGACTTGAGGTTAGTTTTTGTGCTCCTGGCACCTGCGGGAGTGGCTCCAGTAAATAAAAAAAGTTAATGACTTAGCTGAAGCTTATGATGGGTTTGGTTATGGCAGCCCTTAGTAAACTAATATTCTCCTTATGCATCATGGAGCATAGCCCCTTAACCTTTCTGTGCTTCAAAGTAGATTAAATGAGGTAATGCCTGAGAAAGCACCAGCGCATAGTAGGTCCTTAGCAAATGCTGGTGTTGCGCCCCCCCCCTCTTAGCACGGGGACAGCAGCTGGCTCTCTTGGCGGGGCGGGGGGGGGGCGGGGATTGGGATGTTACTGAGTCATCATGCCTCAGCATGAACCTGCAGGACCCCTGACCCTTGACCCTGGCACTCATCTTTCCCCAGATTGGCAGTCCTACTCTCAGCACCGCCCTTGGCTTTGACACTGGCTTTCTGTCTGACAGGCTGTGAGGTCATCAGGGTTCCCCGAGGCTTTTGCCTCTGCCTAAGCTCAGCAGCAAACCTGCTGTGAGTTGGTGGCTAGCTTGGCTTAGGCCCCAACACCAGGGCCGGGTTGGAAGGATAGGGAGGGTGGCTCAGGGGGCCCTCGGGGAGGAGGGGTTGACTGTTGCGTTGCGGTGGTATTTCCTAAAATACTGGCACAATGAAGCTCATCTGATACTCATAGCAAGACTCTCAGGTGAGCTGGGCTAATGGGCTCCTGTTGACATGAAGAGAAACTGAGGCCCAAAGGAGTTAAGAGGCTCCTCCTAACTCAGCAACCCCATGCTGAGACTAGGACCTTGGAATCCAGACTCAGGCCCTGGCTCTTTCCATCAGGGGGACCCCTTGCTTGGGGGGCTGTGGGCTGTGGTGGGAAGTACATGGAGCCTGGTGTCACCAGATCGAAGCCCAAATCCCAGCCGGGTCAGGGACTAGCTGAGTGACCCTGGACAAATCAGCTGTGTGACCCTGGACAAGTCAGGGACTAGCTGTTGAGAGGCTCCAGGAGAGAGGGAGGCCATCTCTGCCCCTGGAACTCTCCAGGCCCGCAATAAATGGCAGCCATTGTGACTGTTTCATAACTAACTGCTCAGTAACTGTTGCTGAATCAAATTCCTGGAGAGCCAGGAAGTGTGTCTGTGGGTGGGAGAGACGTCTGGCACTTCCAAGGGGCCCCCAAGCCTTCCTTCCTACATGCCTGCTTCCCCTAGCGCCTGGCAGCCCGTGAGAGAAAATGCAACAGACGGACCTACAGGTGAGCGGGTCTGGAATTTACCTCCCTCCGGCCACTGTGCTGGTACCCACCGTCCTCTCTGCAGTTCCTGGTTCGAGAAGCACGGTGTTACCTTCTTCACAGAGCCTGTCACCATCCAAACTTGCTTGGACTATTACATTTTCACTACTGTTTACCTCCTACCACCACTCCCCCCTATAGTGATGATCCTGCAGCAGGAATTTTGTCTGTTTTGTTCCTGTTCTGTCTCCGGCACATGGAACCGTTCCTGGCACATGGCCAGAGTTTGGTCATTATTTGTGGAATGAATGAATGAATGAGTTGATCCTTTGTGGTCAGCTCTTTGCTGCATCTGACGATGTTGCCTAAATCAGAGCCCAACCCTGTTTTCTAGAGGCTTCTGTTCCAGTCTTTTGGGGGTGGCAGACACAAACAGTGACCATGGTGTGACCTGTGCTGTGACAGAGGGAAGGAGCCACGTGGGCTGGGGGAAACTAGAGCAGGTGGCATCTGATCCACGTCAGGAGGGGCCGGGTTGGAGGGCCAGGGAAGCCTGTCAGGGAAGCCTCAGCTGAAGGAGTAAAAGATGAGTGAGACTTAGAGGGACAAGGGAGGGAACGGTTTTCCAGGCGGGGAACAGCATGTGGAAAGCACGGAGTCATGAGAGACCATGTCGAGTTAGGGTTGTTTGATGCTGTAGAGACAGGATAGGGCCAATGAATGCCACAACTGGGAGGATGGGTGCTGGAGGTGGCAGGGGGTTCCTGAGGGGACAGCAGGGGGTCTAATGGGAGCCCAGCTGAGGGACGTGCACATCTGAGCTGTTTCCTCTCCCAGCTCTCAAAGGCCTCCCACCTGTTGAGAGGCAGGCCTGCCCCCCTCCTGTCTGACTTTCCCAGGTCAGCATAATCTCCCCTCTGTAATGGTGTCTGTCTCTGTCTCTCTCCTGAGAGAGACCGGGCTTGGGGTCAAGGCCCATCTGGCCAGGCTCCTGTTGTGGTGAGCTCCCAGAACAGCCACTCTCCATTCTGAGCCCGTTTCCTCCTCAGACTCTCTGTGGACAGGTAATGAGTGCCTTGAAGGCCTCTCCTCCTGGAGTTTTGGTGTTTGAGCCAATGGAGCTGGGCCGGGAGTATGTGGTAGCTTTTCTAGCCAGAAGACATTGCCCCATGGCCCAGGAAATATGACTTATTCCAGCCTTGCTAAGGGTGGGGATCAGCCTTCTGGCTCCTTCTCCTCCGGCCAAAAACCTTTCAGCCCAGACAGCCATGGCAGAGCCCTGAAGCCAGAGAGATGGATGCGGTTTATCACACACTCTCTTGGTGACTTCCGCAAATTTCTGCCCCCTTCTGGGCCTCACTCTCCTCTTTTGTAAAATGGGTGTAACCGTACCCACCCTCTCTCTGCAGAGCCAGGAGACCTGCTTCTCTGCCTGGATGTAGCATTGGCTCACCTTGGGTACCTAGGGGCCTCAGTCTCCCCATCTGTCTTTTGAGGAGTTTGGGCTTGAGGGCCTCTGACTGGCTTTCCAACTCAGACCTTCTCCCCAGGCTCAGAGATTCTATGGATCCAGTTGGTCCTTGGTGATCACACCACTGCCAAATATCCACCCAGGTTCTGCTTGAATGCTCCCAGGAAACTCACCACATCTGCGACTCCCTTCTGCCTTTGGAGAGTTCTAGCAGAAAGGCCATCCTCACATGGTATCTGCCTTCCTCCATCCCCCAACCACTGGGGTCAGTCTGTCTTCTGAGGCTACAAAACTCCACTTCAATGGACCCCGGCCATTGGGCACCCTGGCAAGCTCTTGTGCTGGCTTCCAGGGACACAGAAGAGCCAGAAACAGTCTTGGTCCTCTAGGGGATCATTGCCAAGTTGGGGAGACAGACCAGAAAGCAAACATGTACTTTCAGTAAAATCTAATGATATGACAGAGGATTCTGGAACTGCTGGAGCAAGGCATGAGGGAGCAGAGGTGAAGAGGCAGGGTAGGAGTCCTAGGTGTCAGGCCAAGAAGTTTCCGTGTTGTCTGTGTTGTCCAGCCAGGACTGGAGAAATGTGGACAAATCTACTGGCTCTGTCTGACCCCAGATTCAGTTATAATCCAACTGCCACCTACCTACATCTCCTTCTGGGCACCAGGCCTGTTGCCTCATCAAATGTTCTCAATATCTGTCTTGTCGAATCCCCATAACAACCTTGCCGAAAGGAAGTCTCATTCCCATTTTGTAGATGAGAAAACTGAGGCCCACAGCAATCAGATATCCTCCCAGAGTTCACATGATCAGTACACTTGGAGCCTGATTAAAACCAGTTTGGTTAAATCCTCTCACTAGGTTGTGTTGCCTCTTATTTGTCCATCTGTCCCTGTCATGACCACATTTGGGGTTTCCTCACCCCCAAAGTCTGGCTGCTTGTGTATACCCGGAGCCGAGGGAGCTGGGTGGGTGGCTTCCAGCTGGGGTGGAGACTTTGGGCCTGAGTCAAGGGTCAGGAGGCTCATCACCCTAGAGGGATTCCAGGCATCTCTGCAGCCTGGGGAGGTAGGCCTTTGTGTGGGTGAGGAGGGGTTCTTCCCTGTACCCTCAAATTCTCCTCCCCCTGCCTTTGTAAAGATTTTATTTATTTATTTGACAGAGGAGAGCCCAAGTAGACAGAGCTGCAAGCAGAGGGAGAGGGAGAAGCAGACTCCCCGCTGAGCAGGGAGCCCAATGTGGGACTCAATCCCAGGACCCCAGGATCATGACCTGAGCTGAAGGCAGATGCTTAACAACTGAGCCACCCAGGCTCCCCTCGTCAAATTCCCCCTTGAAGGTGGCCCGGTCTGGGAGCCCGGAGTCCAGGCTGTAACCTGGCTGGCCCCTGACACACAGTGTGACCCTCAACGGGGCTCTTTCCCTCAGGGCTTCAGATGCCGTTTTTTGCAGACAAGAGGAGGGGACCGGGTCTCCAAGCAGCACTCACGGCCGGAGCTGAATCAAACCCCAACTTGGTCTGATCTAGAAGGGCAGATGTGATTCTGAGTGTGCTCCCCCACCGTCTCCCAAGACCCCTCCCCAGTCTCTTGGAGCTGCAGCTGGGCCCACCCTACATCTCAGCGGGCTGTCCTTTCATTTAGGAAAAAAGTTCCCGCAGACGGGGACGGGGACGGGGACGGGAGGGGCAGGAAGGGATGAGATCAGTGTGGCCAGCTGCCTGCTGGTGAGGTGAATAGTCCTTGGGCCAGACAGACCATTAACCAGCTGTTTGACCTTGGACAGAGCTGTTAACCTTCCTGAACTTAATAATAGTACCTACTGTTGGGGGTTATTAATAGTGAGTATAAACCCGGGTTAAAGCAAGTGTGCCTGCAAAAGCCTTGGCCCAGGGCCCGGGATGTAGTAAGCACTCAACAGTGTGGTCTTGCCGACACCATGCTGATGGTGGTGATGGCGGTGGGGGGAGAAGGGTGACAAGGACAGTATGTTGGACAGTATGAGACACCGTGAAGCCCTACCCCACTCACGCCCCTGGGCTCTTCACTTTCTGTTTCTTCTCTCTGCCTGCCCTTCCTAAGACTCTCCTACTCCGGCTCCACAGCGCGTCTTGGGCTGCCGAGGGCCCTGGATCTGGGCCTGGATGAGGATCTCAGCGCCCTTGGACATGGTGGGAGCAGCATGTGCGGAGGAATGAGTAGAAGTTTTCCCGGGGGGGGAGGTAGAGCTTGGCTAGAGTCTCACTAGAGGAGCAGGGAGGGGCTGGAAGAGGAGAGGAGGATTTCTTCTTCCATTTAAAGGCATTGCAGGCAGATGAAGTAACGTGTGTGAAAGCAGAGGTGTGAAATGGCATGTGGGGCTTGGGAAACTGCGAGAAGCACAATATGGGAAGAGAGTGGAGAGCGAGCAGGGAGGGGGGAGATGAGAGCCCAGTGGAGGGGTTGTCTGGGGCAGATCATGAGGGGCCTTGTGTGCCGATTAAGACATTCAAAATTCATCTTGAAGGCAATGGAGGGTTATTCTTTTCATCATGCAACAAATATTCCTGAAGATCTACTCTACCCAGAGCACCTTTAGTGGGCTCCGTGTACACTGCTCAGATGCCCACGCCTCCCCCCTCAGACTGGAGCCGCCATCGCGCTGATGGCTGACAGCTTGCGGGCTGAGACTCTCCTCCCTGCCATTGCCTTAGGCAGAAGGGACCCTCCTCATCTAATGGCACTCCCCTTCCTGGGACCGGCCCGTATCTACTGACTGGTCCATAGGGGGGTCTACTGCCCAGAGCCCATGCCTCAATTTGGCCCAACTGTGAAAATTCATTCCAACTGCAGAGCTCCCTGAGAGGGTGGCTGAGGCCTAGGTGGGGTCTGCCTCACAGCCCAACTTGTCCCTCTGCCCAGTCCTGCTTAGGTCATTCCCCCACAGGTGTTGATCTTGAGCTCAATCCCCAATAAGCCTCCTGTCAGCCCATATTCATGCCAGAATCTCCTTCTCCAGGAACGCGACCTGTGACAGCCATCACTGAGGGATGTCAATGCGTGAGAATGAAATGTCAGGGGGGGTGCGGTCCACGTGCAGAGGCCAGTGAGGAGGCTGTTCTGATTCAGCAGAGGACTGAGGAGGGCAGGAGGTGGGTGGGGCAGGAAGGAGGGATGGATCTGGGGGACTTAGGGAATACAGAATCATCAGACAGGGACAGACTGGGTACGGAAGTGATGCAGAGCAGCTGGGCAGAGGTGAGGCCAATCTCTGCACTGGGTTTAACGGGACCCAGTTTAGTCTGGGAGTGGAGAGCATGCCATGCCCACGGGCCGTCCAGATGGGGGTCCAGGAGGCAGGGCGGACTATCAGGAGACGGATCTGGGATGAAGGTGTGGATCTAGGGGACAGCCAGCACCCGGCAGTTTATAAAGCATTTTCTCATACCCCTTAGTTTAATATGGGCACCAACTGATCAGAAGGGTCACCAGAGATCCTCTATGGAGCTAGAAGTTAACCCTTCCATTGCTGAATCATGCTGGGTGTGGTGATGTGTTGGATAGAAGGGGCACTCAGGGGGCTCTGAGCACCAGCGACTTACCAAGTAGTAAGTTAGAATCTTTGCATGCCAGCTGAGTATCTGGTTCCTCACATAATCCTCAGAGGAATCTGCTGAGGCAGATACTATAATCCCTTCTTAAAAAGAGGAAACCAGGGCTCAGTGAGGGGAATGGCTTGCCAGGAATCGGACAGCTCCTAAGCAGGAGGGCTGGAGTTGAACCCAGGTCCATCCGATCCCGCATCCTACACCTGTAGTTGCTGGAGTGGGCATCAGAGCCTGAAGCTCTTGGCTCTGCAGTCAGGGCTCTCTTCCCACTGTTCAGATGGCCACTTCCTGTAGTGAATTCCAGAACTTCTCATCATAAGCCAGTAGCTCCTTCCAAGAAATGGTGCTGAGAATGTCCAGGCCTGTCGGGGAGGTGGGGCGGGATGGGAAAATCTAGCACCAGGCACGAGGGATTTTCCAGACCTGGGGATCCCCCAGCTCCTGGTTTGAAGCCCAGGCATGTGTGGGAAGGTTTGTGGCCTCTCCAGTGGATAGTGCCTCCCCGGGGGCGGAAGGAGACCTGGCTGGCCTGCCATGCCTGCCTTGGCTCGGGCCTACCACTTCGAGCCTGTTTCCTTCAGGGAAACGGGCTACCTGGGAAGCAGTGAGCCTGGTTCCTGAAAATGCTTCTGTAGAGCCTGGCTGTTCACTCATTTGTTCATCCATTCATTTAACACTGAGCAACTGTTTAGGGAGTGCTTGCCACATGCTCCGTGTCACTTGGGTCCTGCCTCACCTGGGTCTAGCCTTAGCCTGTGTCCAGGCTGGTAGAGAAGTTGTGTGCTTGACCCAGTGACACAGACTGGGGAGTGGACAGGGGAGGGATGCTCTGGTGGTCCCTGCGTCCCCTGGGCCAGCACATGGAGATGTGACCAAGGGCTATTGATTGATGGGTCAAGGGAGGAAGGGCTGAGGCTGGACAAAAGGGAGGCTTCCTGGCTGGCATGAGGGAAAGCCCTACAGGGGATGAGAGTTGGGGTGGCATCTCTATCCTTGGGGGCAGCCTCTGCCCTCAGGGTCTGACAGCCACCCATTTAGAGGCAGGAGGCTGAACTCAGAGACGAGGGGCCTTCCCAGATCTGGAATCTTCAGTTCTGCTATGGCTCCAGGTGGCCTCCAGCTGCCCAAAGGACATTCTGGCGATTTGCTCAGCTATGACCCAGAACACACTGAACTGTCTTGCTAAATCCTGCTCAGGGAGGAGGCGGGGAGTGGAGGAGGGAGTTTCTACCCGCAGTGCTCTGGTCTCCTGTCCCTGACGCCTGAAGTCCCAGGCACGGCTTCATAGGGTTGCACGGTGTCAGGTGTTTGAAAACATGACCTGGTAAGTTTTTCTTTTGACTTTTCCCATTTCCCCGTGAAAATGATTTTAGAAGCCAGCTCCTTACTCTTCCCCCCTCTCTCAGTCACGATCTCATCCTCACCCTCACGGGGCCGTGGTACTCAGCAGGGAGGACAGGTTCCCCTGTGACCTCCCACAGAGGACGTGACTGCATGAGGAGGGGAAGACGTCGAGGAGACCAAGCTCCAGGGAGGACCTACTATGTTCCAGGGCTTATGCAATGTGCTTTGCTTATCAGCTTCCTTTTTTTGGAGGAGGAGACCAAGAGAGAAAGGGATATGTGCAAGAGCACACAGTTGATAATAATTACACTAAGACCAATAAAAATGATAATTATGAGTGAAACCATCATTTGAAAATCTGACAGTTTCTTACATTCAACCTAACACATTTTATTCAGGCACAAAGCCGGAGATTCTCTCTATATATTCTTGCAGGAGGAAACTCTCTGATTTCAAAGCTGAGGAAATTGAGGCCGAGAGAGATCAGGTGACTTGCCAACATCTCCCAGCAAGCCAGCCGTGGGGCCAGGCTTTGAACTCAGGTCACTTTCCAAAGCCCCTCAATTCCCTGGCCCCAAGCCATGACCCACTTTGTCTCCTTTCCTGAAACTCTCGCTGACTCAGGCGATGGAAAGACACTGGCCTGGTAGTTGGAAAACTGGGTTGGAACAGGCTCTGCCCCAAAGTGGTAGGTGGCCTTGGGCAGGTCTCTCCCCTCTCTGGGACTCACGGTCCACATCTGAAAAATGTGGGTTTGAGTTCATCCATTTCCCACTGTGACCATCTCTGGGTGTGTGCCATGCGTTTGGAAGGCTGGGACCTCGTCTGCCTCATTTGGGCCCCCAGTGCCTGGGGTGGCCCTTTACTCAGAGGGGACCTCAGTGAACTTTCACTGACCGTGGGGGCCGGAGGGAGCGAGTGTGGCTGCGCTGGGGGTGGGCGGCTTGCAGGTACCACGGGAGGGGCAGGGAGTTCAGGGCTGCTCCTTGTGGAGTAGAAGGCTGCCCGCCTGGTGACAGGGCCATTCCTCCCTTCTTCTAAAGATTTTAGGCTTCTAAAGAGGGAGATTCTGGGGACTCCTCTCAGTCTTGCTGGGGGGCTCATAGCCTGAGATGCCCCTCACCACAAAGGCCTGTGGCTCTTGAACTTTACTGGGCCTCCTGAAAGGTAGAGGGTGGGAAGCTTGCTAAGGGGCTGCTGTGTCTAGAGCTGAACTGCTACAGTCACTGAGGTCACCCAGTAGTCAGCCATGCCCCCCACTCCCACGCCAGAGAAAGTGGAGCAAGACCATGGGAACGCCGAGCAGGAGACAGACAGAGCTGTCTGTCTGCCCACCTCAGATAACCACCCACCCAGCTCTGGG
This sequence comes from Neomonachus schauinslandi, assembly GCF_002201575.2. NCBI lineage: Eukaryota > Metazoa > Chordata > Mammalia > Carnivora > Phocidae > Neomonachus > Neomonachus schauinslandi. The sequence goes on along the minus strand of NC_058413.1, from coordinate 56,238,691 downwards.
AGAAGAGCGAGAACAACACCAGTGCTTTCCACAGCCAGGCTCGGGGGAGGGAGGGAAGTCTGCCCCCCCCAACCCCAGGAAAGAACTCACAGATGTTTTACACCACCTGTGTTGACCTAATTCATGAACTTCACGTGGGTCAAGTTGAGGGAGGCAGTGTGGGCCTTCATCTTACCATCGGACTGGCCAACCATAGCAGCAGTGGTGACCATTTATTGGGCACTTACTGTGTGCCAAGCAAGATGCTTAATTCTTTGCATTTATTATCACATTTGATCCTCATGACAGTTCTGTAAGTTACTATTTTTATTCCCATATTACAGCTGAGAAAACAAAATCTTAGAGACATTATATAACTTGTTCAAGTTCACACATCTAGTAAGTAGTAGAGCTAGTATACAAATCCAGGCTATAAGACTTGGGCTCTTAACTACTCCATTATGCTAGTTTTATCCACCCATCTCTCCACCCATCCATCCATCCATCCACCCATCCATCCATCCATCCATCCATCCATCCATCCATCCATCCATCCATCCATCCATCCATTCATCCATCCATTCATCCATCCATCCATCCATTCATCCATCCATTCATCCATCCATTCATCCATCCATCCTTCCATCCATCCAACCAGTTACCCATTTATCAGACAGAATCCCAGTAGAAAACAGATTTACACTTAAAGTAGGAGAGTTCAAGTTGGGCTTAATAGGGGTGCCTGGGTGGCTCAGTCATTAATAGTCTGCCTTTGGCTCAGGTCATGGTCCCAGGGTCCTGAGATCGAGCCCCACGTCAGGCTCTCTGCTCAGCGGGAAGCCTGCTTCTCCCTCTCCCTCTGCCTCTGCTTGTGTTCCCTCTCTCTCTGTCAAAATAAATAAATAAAATATATTTTTTTAAAGGTGGGCTTAATAAAGGGACTATTTATTAAGATGAGGAGGTATGGTTTGAAGGGAAACCACTCTAGTGTCCTAGAGTTAGGAAGAGCAAGGTTGATATTACCTAGAACCTGAAGGAATGAGGAGAGGGAGACATTGATGGAACCTGGGGAGAGAGGACCTGAGAGGAGCAGTTCCCTTTGTCAAGAGATATGTCAGTCTGAGCTCCTTCCCTTCTTCTCTCTTCCTTTCTATCTCCTGCTGGGCTTCCCTTCACTGACCCAACCAGAAACCAAAGGGCACTGCGGCCAGTTGATGCAGTCCCTTCAGGTCAGCCTCTGGGACACAGAGCAGATGTGGAAATGTGGTGAGCAGAGCTGGAGGGACAAACGGAAGACGCGCAGCACACCATCCATCCATCCACCCTCCACGTCTCTCCTGGCACTGTGCCATGTCACATGTGCTCTCTTATTGGTATGGGGATATTATTCCAGGCAAAACAGACATGGTTCATTCATTCATTCATTCATTCATCAGGTACCCTTGAGGCCTCTGTGAGAAGCTCTGTTCTGGGTGCTGCAGACCCATGGAGGGGTGGGGTCCAATCCTGCCCTTGAATTGCTCACAAACCACTGATAGGTCAACCTGAGATGAGCTCTGGGCTGCCTGCTTCCTGGCGTGGGTCTGGAGAGTTGGGGTGGGGGCAGTCAGAGGATATGAAAGCAGTCCAACTGTCAGGAAACCTATCTGCTGAATTTGACCAATTATTCTTAAGATTGTGTGTCTTTTGGGGATAGGAGCTGTCGTCAGGGGAGGAGAGCCCAGCCTAGGGACAAGGCTCAGTGCCTTGGTCTCATTAACAGCATTATGTTGTGACGAAGAAACAAAGCCCTGGCCACGTGGAGCAAGTCACGAGCCTGGAGCTTCCATGGCTCCTGCAGGGTGTGGGGAGGTAGGAAGAGGCCTCTTACCAAAAGACCTGGCTTCTACTCCAGCTTAGCTCTGTACCTTTGAAGTGATCCCTGCCTCCACCCTGGACCTGCCTCCTCAGCTGTCCTACAGTTCTCTGCCTCCTACAGGCTGCCAGGAGCCACAGTGCTACAGTGTCCCAGCTGTGCTGTCCCCAGAGCTCTGACCAGGGAGGTCCTAGGTGAGTGCCTCTGGGCTTCTGTTTTCCTTCTGGACCTTGCAGTTACTGCTTTACTTCCTGCACTCAATTCCCCCCCTCCTCCTGGCCCTGATTTAATTACTGTGCCAAACCCCTTGGAGGGGTGCTCAGACTCGCTGTGAGGCTAATGGTGCCAGCCATGTGGATCCAAGGTTGTCCGGGCAGGCTGGGGGCAGCTGAGAGCCCACCTGGATATGTGAGGGGTGAGGGCTCTGCCTCTCCAATGCACTCTTACCTCCTAACACTTCAGTGTGTCTGATGCAGGGAGGCTTGATGCTCACAGAGTGATGTAACCTCAGCCCTGGGGCCTCTGGCCCAGCACAGATGGCGACAATTTGTCTCTGACTTCCATCTCTGGTCTTCTTGTTTGCTCAGTCAGTTAACGGGCTTCCAAAATAATTTCTTACTATCTGCATCTCTATACCTGTATTTCAGTCTTTGTGATGTGCATGAGCCTCTAGAGCACAGGGCCCAGGCAGGGGCCCCTTTTGCCCAGATCTAAGATGGGTCTGATCAGATGGGAATGTGTGCCCTTCAACAGATGCCAGTGGGGATGGATGCTGGTGACCAGGGCCGCCAGCAGGAATGAGGGGACAGCAGGGGTGCTGCTATCACAGAATGTAGCGGGCCAAGGATGGGTGGCTCCTTGCCATTGCCCTAGCACTATGCACCCTATCCACCTCCAGAACTCTGGCGCCCCAGGGCCCTGAATCATCTGAGAGAACCTTCACCTGACCGGAGTTCTGTCCAGCAGCAGGAGAAGTGAAGCATGGAGGTCACACCCCTGCACCCAGGAGCATGGCTGAGGCAGCCCATCCCTCTCTCCAACCTGAGCCTTCTGTCACAGCTCTCCAAGGTGAGTGCCTCCCACTTACTCTATTGTAAGGAGCATCAAAGCCCCTCCCACCTGAAAGCATCACTCCCTTTTTGGTGCTGACACAGAACCCCTTTGGGCAGGACCATGACATCTCCCTTGTCACAGAGTTCTGCATCCCACCTGCTGGCTGCCAACAGCACCCTCCCCTCAATCGGCAGTAGGTAACTCCTCGGAGTATATACTCTTGGCTATGAGTGTGTGTGTGACCGTGGGCTTGACTGTGACCATAGGTGTGAGTGGGGCTTGCGTGTGAGAATATGTGTCCACAGGAGGAACCTCATTGAATTAAAAAGTCAGAGAACACTGGATGAAGACCCGTCAGGTGCTACTGGCCCATCAGCCTTTGAGTCAAGGTGTGCATTTCAAATGAGGACCCCAGCAGTTAACCTGCTCGGTAGGCTGGTCCAGTGGCTCTGAGCCAACATTCCAGCCCTACTTTTTTTTTTTTTTGTAAGGTCTGTCAGTGTCAGGCAAGGAACCCCTCAGGCTGAAAGGTTTTGGGGGATGTTAATGTCAGGGTCCAAGGCGATATTCTGGGTTACTCAAAGCAAACATGAGCCCTTGTTCAGATTACACAGCAAAGACCATCACTGGAGCTGTCCATGTAAACGACCAAGCCTCTGACAGGAAAGGGAAGAGGGAGGTCCAAACATGGAAACCAGAGGAAGGAGTGACCAGAACCCGATGGACTGTTGACTCTGAGACATCTGCACTTGGTCCTTCATGTACAACTCAAGTTTCTCTTCACCACCACCCTGGCAGGTTAGATTATTATCCCCACTTTTTTATAAAGAAAAGAGGCCGAATGACTTGCCCAAGGTCATGCAGCCAGTAAAAAACTCCACCCTATCACAGTGGCCCTTTTGTTCCCGAATGCACAGCAGAACTCCTACTTCAGGAAGTGGAGAGGAAAGGGGTAGGTCTGGGCCTTCCCAGAGGATGGAGTGGGGGTCAACATGACTCCGAGATTCAAAGAGCCTGGGTGCAGAGATGGACTGGGTGGGGGTTAGAGCACGCAGAGGCTTTGGAGTCAGTGTCTGCAGCCTCCTGGCCGGTATTCTTGGGCAGGTGAATTTACTTCCCCTGGTCTCAGTTTTCTCGCCTGTAAAATGGGGGTAATGATACGCTCCACTCTCTTCAGCAGATCCCCTTGAAAGTTGAAAGAGAGGCTGTGAGGAAAGCACTTAGCACCGGGGCCCGGCTTGGTGCTCATCTGTGGCTGTCATCATTAGTGCTGGGAGGGAGGTCCCCTGGGGTTGGCATGAGTGCCGCACCTGGGGAAGGGAAAGGGCAGGGTGTCCCCAGGAAGGAGAGGACCTGGACAGGGACCCAGGCTGCTTTGCTTTGTTCTCATTCTCATCTCAAGAAGCGATTCCCATTTCTACCCCCTCTAGTAACCTTTAAGCTTCAGATAAACAACGGAACTGTTGAGAGATTTGCCTGGCCCTTCAGGCTTAACCCCTTGGCACCATCACCTTCTCCTCAGCCTGGGCCCTGAGGACAACTCCTACTGAAGCTCGGGAGGGTGCTGGGGAGAGGGGAGACAAAGGGAGGAGCAGACCGCACCGGCCCCTTGCCGGAGGCGGCACCCAGCCTCCAGGGGGAATGAGTTCAGTAGGACGGATGTCAAGCTTCCAGATGCAGTGCTGAGCCCTTTAAGCCTGTTGCTTATTTCTCCTTGCTTCATCGTGTGGCAGCCCAGTATGCAGACTGGCGTGCACACCAGCACCACTGACCATGCCCTCCGCCAGGTCCCCCGCACGCTCTCATCAAATTCAGTGGACACCTCTCGTTCGGTCCTAATCGGCGGCCCTCTTGGTGTCTCCGGTGCTCTAGACCTGCCCTTCTTCCTCAGACCCTCCCCTTAGTGCCTATGATTTGTCCCCCTCCCCTGGCTGGCTCTTCCCTCTTTCCTAGGCTATGACTTCTCGGTAGCCTGCGAAGACTTCTCTGTCTCCACGGCTCCCTCACCATGGCTGTGTCCAGGGCCTGTCTCTGGCCCCAGTTCTTCTCCACAGCACACGTTCTCTGTCTTCCCTGCTCTGACCACTCCCTGATCTCCCTCTCCGGCCGAGATGGCAATCTGCCCAGCTCCATACCCACCAGCCACCAGCCTCAGGGCAGCTCCCCTGCGATGTCCCTGCGCCCCTCACACTCCGCCTTTTCCGAGACGGGTTGCCTCATCCTGCCTTTTCTTTGCTCAAAACTTTTCACCTACGAACACTCTGGAAAACTATTTGGCACCACATATTAAAGCTGAGCCAAATTCCACTCGTTGAAATATTCCCCCAAAAGTGTACATATGAGCTCTAAAAGATACGCACAGGAAGGTCCGCAGCACTATGCCAGAGCGCCCAGACCGAGACTGCGCACGCGTCCGGACCCGTGACCGCACGCGCCTGGACCCGAGTCTGCGCACGCGCCCGGACCCAAGACTGCGCACGCGCTTCGCTCAAGCTACCGCTATAGCAGCTGTTCCAATGACTCTCAGAGACACCAGGGAGTTCATACCGTACGTTTCTACCTTCATCAAGTTCAAACCCGGTGAGATGAACCTATGGTGCTGGAAGACGGGACAAGTGGTTAACCTTGGTGGGGGCGGGGGGGAGTGCATAATGACCGGAAGGGGCCTGGGGAGTACCTCTGGGTGGTGAAAATGTTCTGTATTTTGCTTGGGATGCCGGTTTACTTGGGTGTACTTCCTGTAAAAATTCATCGACATGTACACTTAAGATATGTGAATCTTTCTGTAAGTGTGTCAATAAAATATTCGAAAGAAAGAAATAAAATCCTCTGTGGGCTCTTGATTGCCATCAAGATAAAACCCATAAGCTCCTTTCTAGCCTGGTAAATGCCAGGCGCTTCGTGATCTGGCCCCTGTCTTGCTGCCTCCCTCCCCTCCTCCACGCACCCTGTCCTCTGGCCCTAACAGCACCAGGGGCTTTGCGGTTCCCCAGAAGCAAGATGCTGTCTCTGGCCTCCGGGCTTTTGCACAGCTGTTACATCTGTGTGAATGCCCTTGGCCCTCTATTCCATATGGCTACATCCGGAGGTCCTTCGGGACGTTCCCCTTTGCCTCAAGCAGTTAGTTACCCACCTCGCTGGCTCCAAAGTGCTTGGGTCAAACCTCTGTTCCAGCACTTATCTTCTGTAGGATACAGTTGTTGCCCACCTGTCCTCTCCTGTGGCCATGAGCCTCATCTTGAATCAATGTCCAGCGTCTTTGTGCTTGTATCCCTAGCTCTAGCTCAGGGCCTGGGACAAGGTTAAGTGTGAATAACTTACAAAATTTAAACCATAGGTAGTCACACACGTAATAAATAATTTTATTGAAAAAATAGACTCACATAAAGGGAGTACAAATTTTGGTTACGCACATATCAATAAAATATTTTAATATTTAGAATCAGGATGTCCCTGGAAAATCTGGGCTGTCTGGTTGTCATAGTCTTTCTTGTCACAGGGGGACCCAATGATAATCTAATTCATACTGAAGCATAAAGAGTGGAATATGTTTGCATTTAAAGAAAGCTCCCCGAAAAGGCATTTTACACAAGGAAATGACATTGTGACATACATATGGTGACATTTCAGGCACAGCGGCTGATGGGTGCTACTCTGAATGTCTATACCTTAGTGGTCACCCTAGAATTCAGATGGGCTATGGGCTCAGGAGGACTGTCCTGTAGGGAACAAAGTTATATTGTCTTTAATGAGAGAAGCTCTAGGCAGAAAATGACCTTGGAATTCACGAGTGTGGCCTTTTTTAGAATGTTGCTGCAGGGAAGGCCCCCAGATGTCCTACAAGAATGTGGGGTCCTCAGGGGGAAGGGACAGTGGATCAGCATTTTTGAGAAGGCAGACACTGGAAACAACCTGGATCCCTGGCTCTGCGGTTACCTGGGAATGAGAAGTGGGAAAGGCGACCCTGAAAAGCTGCACAGCATGGGCTCAGGCTGTCAGGTTGTGAGGGGCTGCAAGGGAGGGAGTGAGGCAAACGCCAGAGCATGCATCTTCTGCCCGGCTCTGGGAACTGCAGCACCCCTGGGTGGGGCCAACAGGGTGGTCAGGGATAGGGAGTGTGACTAGAGTGTAATTAGAGTGTTTTGTGGGCTGAAAAGGAAAAGCTGCCAGATCCCAGAGGAGAAAAAGGGACCAAAGTCATATCCACAGGAAGGTGGAGGCTGTACCCTGCCCCACCAGGACTGCCCATGGCCTTGGGCCAAGCAGGCAGACCTGCCAGGCAAGGAGCCCGGGCACCGTGCACCCTTATCTGAGCTTAAAGTGGAGATGGTGGGGTGGCCCCTTGGAGGAACATGGGGCCTGGCAGAGAGCCCTGCTTTGGCTGTTGGATCGGGGATGGGGGGCAGGTGATGCCGGGTGGCAGACAGGAGTGATGGTGGCAGTGGCTGCTTGGGCACAGGGCTCTCTCACTGGTGGGGAAAGTTGGATTAAATCCTTTGTGGGTCAGTCACTAAGTCCCTTGTGTGGGAGACTATTTGGGATACCTGAGCAACTTTATACTTTAACTTAGAAAAAACAAAATATAAAATAAAAGACAATAGCTCTAAAGGATAGGTTTGCTACATTTGACCGCCTCTCAGTTAGGAACTTTTTGTAAAAGGAGACAGCATAATGGCAAAACTCGAATGACAAATCAAGAGAAATATTTGCCACAGAGGAAGAGATCAATGTCTGGAAAATAGGACTTCTGTAAATCAACAAGAAACGATAGGCAACCTGATGAAAGACTGGGCAAAGTGTTGGAACAGGAAAGTCATAAGAGAAATAAAATGGATTTATGTCTGCAAAGATGCCTGCCTTGCAGCTCCTCAGAGAAATGGAAGTTAAAGGGGAATATTGCTTGGGCAATGCCAAATGAAATTCATTTGGCAAATAAGAAATTTTGGAAAAATTTCAAAAATTTGACAAATTTTGAAAAATATCAGTGATATCCAATGTTGATGAGTGGCAATGTAAGTTGGTGTAGACTTTTTAGAGGCCAACTCACAGACTCAATTCAGAATTTAGAATACTCATACTTGGTGTATTTGACCTGGTGACTCACCTCTCGGTATCTACCTCAGAGAAACATTTGCATATGTGCACAAAGAAAAAGGTTCAAAGACGTGTATTACAGGATTGTTCATAATAGTGAAAAATTGGAGGTAAATATACAAGAACAGGGGATGATGCATTCATTCTCTGCAATACCATGCAGGAACGGGGGCATGCAGCCTTACACTGTGGTCCAAGAGAGGGAGTCCTGAGCGCTTGTTTTCCTGGGCTGTCCTGCATTCCAAGTAACCTGGAGGCTGAACTGAGAACAAGTGAGCAAATAGTCCTGGGAGGGTAAAGGACCCAGGCAGCAGAGGTTGAGGGGAGACCACGGGGCAGGAGGTCAGATGGGGAATAAGCGAGAGACTGTGGTTTTGTAAGCACCACCAGCCAAGGTGCAGCCAGACCAGCCAGGGCCACCACTGGGCCTGGGCTGGAGACCTCCTGTGAGGACCCCATCATCACCCTGGAGAGGGAGATGGTATGGATTCCATTTGCCCTTCAGGGCAACCCAGCATCTGCCTGGTTGCTCACATTAGAGCCCCCTACACACACACACACACAAACACACACACACACACATTAGAGCCCCCTACACACACACACACCTGGGGAGGCAGGTGGAGGTAGAAGAGACCTGAAAGATGGAACATTTTTACACAAGACAGACTGAGCGTTACCTGAAGAGATCATTTACAATGGATCAGACCCAGCTTTAAACCACATTAGATGACATTATGTCATATTTTCCTGCTAACCAAGGCAGGGTGTGGTTTGGGAGGAAAGTCAGATTAGTAACAAACAAAATAACTGAGCTTCCTGTGCATTGGGATGCACAGTGAGCTGAATTTTGTGACCTGGATGCAATGCACTTTGTTTATTCTATTGCCTCTGCCGGGCATGTCTCCCCTCCCCTCATCCCCCCCTCCCCCCCTTCCTGGTTGGCTCCTACTCAACTTTTCAATTTAGCCCTATTATTCCTCTTTGGAGAACTACCCTTGAACTCCCAGACTGGCTCCACACCCTAGAGCTCCCCTTCATCACAGCATTTAGCACAATGCGTTGTCATGCTTGCCTCTCTCTGGGGAAGGAAGGCCATCTACTATTCATCAGTGTCCCCTTAGTACCTAGCACAGTACTTAGCACATGGCAATTGCTCAGCCAATGCTTGTGGAATAATTCAGTGAATCACTGAATGAGTGACTGAGGGGCTGCTGTTCTAGAAAACCTGGAAACTGTGTGACCTTTGGCCAGACATTTTCCCTCCCTGGGTCTCTGTTTTCCATCTGCAAGGGAGTGGTGGTGAGGGAGCCAGGCTTCTCTCTCGGACAACCTTGCCCACCCAGTCCTTCTCCTACGCAGCCCAAGACTGCCTGGGGCTCTGTCCCTTCTGCCCACTGTGAAATATCATACCAGAGAACCCAGTCTGCGTAACCGCCCTGCCCAGAGCCAGTTCAGGCCTTTGCAAAATCCTGCTGTTTTCTCTTTTCAGACGTGGCTCATGTCTGGCTTCCTCCCCACACCCTCCTCCTTGAGGGATGCTGACAGCTTCCAGAGGGGTGTGGTCCCTGCCTCTTTCCCAGAGTCCAGCAGGCTGTGGCCAAACCCCAGCTGAGGAGCTGCCTGAGGCCTCTCCCCGTCCTGGAGGTGGGGGGAGTCCCTCTTCCCTTCTCTCAGCCTCTTCCTCTCCTTTCTCTCTGTGTGTCTGTCTCTTGGCCTCTGTGCTCTTTGTCTTTTTTCTCTCTACGTGTTCTTTGCATCTGTGTTTTCTTCTCTGTCCCTCTCTCCTTGTCTTGGTTTTTCTATGTTCTTCTTTCCAGGCCCCTTTCCCACCCTAGTGGCCCCCTTAGTCTTCCCAGCCCAGTGGAGTGGTGGTTTAAGTTTCTCCCAAAGCTCCTTCCTGGCTCCTGACTCAACCCAGCCCGGGCCTGGCAAGCTTGAATTCTCACCCCACCCCTCCGCAGGCAGGTGCTCCAGGATGGTGCAGGGCACCAGCACAGCCAGGGGGAGCCTGCTGGACCCATGACATCTTGGGGGAAGGAGGGAGTGGCTGTGACCCCTGGTCTGGGTTGACTCTTCAGGCCTGGAGATACCCCACCCCCACCCTGTGCAGAGTGGAGCAGCCTGGCCCCCTTCCTGCTCCTGACTGCTCCAGGGCCCTGGCCGGGGAGCATTTCCCCAAACAAGGGCTGCACTCATGGGCTCCCCAAGGGGGCTGCTTCCCTCTGCCACCTTCCTCCCACAGAGCCTGCTGGGAGCTGGGCTATTAGATACCAGGGCTGCTTCTGTTGAGAGGAATAAGAGCGTAGGACCCACCAGAGTGGCACGAGGGAATGCAAGAGCAAATGTGAGACTGGAATGTGAAACCTGAGGTGGGGATTGAGCACATGGGGTCTGTTGGGTCCTGGGCTCTGCCCCCCTACCCATGGGGTAGTCTTAGGCCAACCGTTTTTTCTGAGCCTGTAAAATGAGACAGCAGATTCCCTCCTGGTGTACTGTTGCAAGAATTAAGTGTTAAGATATGGATCAAACACCTGACACTGAAGGCTCCCAATAAATGTTACCTGAGATGGAATCTGCATTCAAATCCCACCTGTGCCCTCTCGGGCTGGCACGGGAGTGAGCAGAGGAGGAAGCTCAGAAAGCCTCCATGTATAAATAAAGGAAGGGAGGAAGGGATGAATGCCTGAATCTCAGTCACCGACCAGCGGTGGCCTTGCATAAACAGCAGGTCCTCAGTAAAATGGAGAGGTCATCTTTACTTTGCAAGGTTGTTATAAGGATGAAATTAGGGACACCTGGGTGGCTCAGTTGGTTAAGCATCTGCCTTCGGCTCGGGTCATGATCCCGGGGTCCTGGGTTTGAGCCCCTGTGTCTGGCTCCTTGCTCAACACAGAGTCTGCTTCTCCCTCTCCCTGCACCCCCCAACTTGTGCTCTCTCTCACTCTTTCTCTCTCTCTCAAATAAATAAATAAAATCTTAAAAAAAGAAAAGGCAATTAAGTAGGGAATGTAAAAGTACATAGTCAGTGTTCAATAAATCTCCATCCTTATAAATTATGATAATCATGGCACAAGAATTACAAGGAAACATTCAGTATATAAGGATCAATCCTTATCCTTATATATGGGGCCAGTTGCCCCACTGAAACCAAACTGCTAAGGAGTGTGGGGAAGGGTCTGGCTTGCTTTTTAGTGTCCTTCAGGCTCACAGCAAACTGAGTGAAGGTGCCTGGGAGTTGTTTCTGTAGGCTGTTGACCAGGGCGGCTGCTGAGGAGCCAGAACTCTAAACCCAAGGAAGCTACAGCCTGGAGTAGACCCAAGTAGGCCAGGGTCAGGGGGCCATTCCTGCCAGTGAAGCTGGAGGCCAGGGGGGAGGCTATTTCTGTAACTCGCAAGCTTTGTCCCGTCTTGGTAGTGAGCTCGGTGGGCACATCCTGTCTCCAGGCTGGGCACCGACCCCTGCTGACCTGAGCGGGGGTGGGGGAGGCCCCACAGTGGCAGGCCAGATAGATCTGCCCTTACCTGATTTCTGGCTGCCCTTGAACACATCCCACATGCAAACACACCTGTGCCTTGGGGCCCGTTGGCCTTGCCACCTGGGATGTGCTGTCCAGCCTTCTCTTTCTGTGACTCTCCTGCTAACCCTTCAGCGGCCAACTCTACTGCAACGGTCCCAAGAGCTCCCGGAGTCAGATGAGTCACTCCTTAGCTAGACCTTGGGCAGTTTACCTGACTCCGTGAGTTTAGTGTACTCACTTGTAAGATGGGACTGTTCATACCTACCTGTGGGTCACATGAGCATTTAGTGAGAAAACTCATGAGAAAGTGGGAAATCCTTGAGGACAGGATTTTCATCCCCAGTGCCTAACAGAGGACCTGACCCAATACAATGCGTGCAAAGGGAAGTGGTCCCCGGCCCCCGACAGCCACATTCTCTGAGCACTTACTATGCTCCAGGCAAGGTGGGGAGCATTCTCTGAGCATCATTCAACCACCTAACAAATACCCGGTGAGCTTCTACACTGTGTCAGGTCCTGTCAGCAGCACTTAGGTAATATCGGTGAGCCAAGGGCACAAATCCTGTCCTCGGAGAACTTGCCTTCTGGCAGAGGGAGCAGATGACAAAGAGCAAACATGAGTGTTAGATGGTGACAAGTGCTGTGAATAAAAATAGAGCAGTGCTAGGGGGAGTGTGGGGAAAAAGGAATAGGTTACAATCTTAAATAGGATGGTTGGTGTATGACTCCTTCAAAGAGGAACTTTGAGCCAAAGCTTGAAGGAGGTGAGGGACTTGGCCAGACAGTTTTGCCTGTAGGGGCAGGGAGGGGGTTGGTTCTTGACCAGGGGAAGAGCTGGGGCGAAGGCCTTAAGGTGGAGCTGACCTGGTTTGTTGGGGGCAGAGAACGGAAACGGGAGAACATTAGGGCATGAGGCCAGGGTGGTTACTGGGCTCCCAGTAACCCACCAGCCCTTATAGGCTATCAGAAGGACTTTCATTTTTGCCCTGAATGAGTTAAGGAGCCATGGGAGGTTTTGAGCATAGGAATGACATGATTTGATTTGACTTGATTTATCTAATACTTATTTTTGTAGAGATATACTTGGCATACGATATTGTAGTTTTAGGTGTATAATCTAATAATTTGATACATGCCAAATGATTATCACAATAAATTTAATTAACATCCATCGCCACACATAGTTACAAAAAATTGTTTTTTATTGTGATGAGAACTTTTTTTAAAAAAGATTTTTATTTATTTATTTGAGAGAGAGAGAGAGACAGAAACAGAGCAAGAGTGGGGAGGAGAGGGAGAAGCAGGTTCCCCGCTGAGCAGGGAGCCCGATATGGGGCTCGATCCCAGGAACCCTGGGATCACGACCTGAGCCAAAGGCAGACAGACCCTTAACCAACTGAGCCACCCAGGTGCTCTGTGATGAGAATTTTTTTTTAAAAGATTTTATTTATTTATTTGAGACAGCGAGAATGAGAGACAGCATGAGAGGGAGGAGGGTCAGAGGGAGAAGCAGACTCCCCGCCGAGCAGGGAGCCCGATGCGGGACTCGATCCCGGGACTCCAGGATCGTGACCTGAGCCGAAGGCAGTCGCCCAACCAACTGAGCCACCCAGGCGCCCCTGTGATGAGAATTTTTAAGTTCTACTCTCTTAGCAACTTTCAAATATACAACACAGTATTATTAACTATAGTCACCATGCTGTGCACGCCTTCCCCGGACTCGTTTGTCTTATAACTAGAAGTTTGTACCTTTTGACCCCCTTCACCCATGACTTATGTTTTAAAATGATCACTCTGCATGGCTGTTCTGTGGGTTCAAATCCCAGCTCTGCCTCTTCGTAGCTCTCACCGGGCAAGACGTTTTACCACTCAGCTTCATTCTTCTCCTCTCTGTAAAAAAGCAGATTAAGAATATGCCTCCATCAGATCCTTGGCATAAATTCTTGTCTGCTTTCAGGCCTAAGAATAGCAGTCCTTCTGAGCTGATGGTCCCTTTCACTCTCGGGAACTTTGGCGGCGCTGCTCGTGCTGATTGGCTGCTGCGGAGCCCGACCCAAAGCACGTGACCAGCCAGAGCAGCACATTGACCTTCAGGTAGGGGCAGCTTTATTTCTGTGCTTGTTGCTTTCCTACCTGCTTGAGAATTGTTTTCGAATGTCATGCCTCTTCCATAATTTCCTTTACAATAACAGTTTTCCCTCAATTACAAAAATAATACATGTTCAGGTCAGGTATTTTGGAAAATGGACATGTAGAATACGGCATGGGGAAAATACGTGACTCAAAGAGAACTACTGTAAGTCTTGTTTCTGGTAGAATTTCCATTTGATTATATATATGTACATATATAGACAAATTATATATATATATACACACACATATACGACATATATATAATATATGTGTAGCAGTGAGCTACGAAACGTTTATTTTCCTTCTCCCACAATTCCTTTCCCTCACCCGGGCTCCCAGGGGACTGAACCTTCATGCCACAGTGGAAAACAAATAATAAAGGAAGCAAATATTTGGCTTTTGAGGTTTGAGTATAAGCAACCCACTGGAAGAGTAGAGGAAGCGTCCAGACAGGGCAGGAATGCTCCAATGGAGCGGGGGGGACAGTGATGGAGGGAAGGCGAGGAAGTGCGGGTGCTGGAAAAGGGCCCGGTCTGTCTCCCTCCTGTCCGTCCCATCTGTCCTCGCGCCCCGGCTTCGTCCGGAAGTGGAGGCGTGGGGCCCCGCCCCAGCGTGGCAGAGGGTGCTGTCGGACTCCATGAGCAGGGAGGACCTGTGCCTTCCCTGTCTACACATCCCGAGGAGGCCAGGGCACCCGAGTTCCTGGTGCCGCGCTGAGGTGCTGGACAGCAGAGCAGAGCGGAGATGACTGGGGAGTCCAAGCAGATGGGCGGTGAGAGCCCTGCAGAAAGTTCCCCAGTCCAGGAGAGGCTAGGGGAGGGAGAGGGAGGTCCTGGGCCCCCGGGAGGTCGTGGGGCATGATGGAGAGCTCCCGGGGTTCCCCTTGGCTTACGCACACCAGCGGGACCATCACGGCGCCCCGATGTGGGGCTGTACCAGTTTCCCGTGGCTGCTGGCTATCCCACATTACCACACACTTGCTGGCTTGAAACCACAGACATTTATTCTCTCACAGTTCTGGAGGCCAGAGCTCCAAAGTCATTTCGCTGCACTGAAGTCAAAGTGCTGGCAGGGCCACACCCCGTCTGGAGGCCCTGGGGGAGAATCTTCTTGCCCCCGCCAGCCCCTCGTGGCTGTTGGCATTCGTTAGCTTGTGGCTACCCCTCTGTCCTGTCTTCATGCCTGTCTAATCTCCCTCTTGCTTACAAGGATACATGTGATTGCAGTTCAAATCCATCTGGATAGTCCAGGATAAGCTCCTTCCCTCAAGATCCTTATCTTAAACAGAAGGAAAAATAAAACAATACATCAAACTAAAAGCCTTCTGCACAGTGAAGGAAACCATCAACAATGTGAAGAGGCAACCTACTGAATGGGAGAAAACATTTGAAAGTCATATATATGATAAGGGGTTAATATCCAAAATATATTACACCTACAACAACAAAATATGTAACTCCTACAACTCAGTGACAAAATGAAACAAAACAAAAAAAAATCTGATTAAACAGTGGGCAGAGGATCTGCACGGACATGTTTCCAGAGAAGACATACAGATGGCCAACAGACACATGAGAAGATGTTCTATATCACTCATCATCAAGGACATGAAAATCCAAGCATAGGATTCATGAAATATCACCTCACACCTGTTAGAATGGCTATCATCAAAAAGATAAGAAATAACAAGTGTTGGCGGGGCTGTGGAGAAAGGGGAACCCTCATGCACTCGTGGTGGGAATGCAAGCTGGTGCAGCCACTGTGGAAAACAGCATGGAGGCTCCTCAAAAAACTAAAAATAGAACTACCCTACAATCCAGCAATTCCACTTCCGGGTATTTATCAGGTGAAAAGGAAAACACTAACTTAGAAAGATATATACATTCCCGCGCTCATTGCAGTAGTATTTATAATAGCAAAGATATGGAAGCAACCTGAGTGCACTGATGGATGAACGAATAAAGAAGATGTGGTGGACGTGTAAAAAATGGCATATTTTTTGGCCACAAAAAAGAAGGAAATCTTGCCATCTGTGACAACATGGAGGGACTTGGAGGGCATTATGCTAAGTAAGTCAGACGTAGAAAGACAAATGCTGCATGATCTCGTTTATATGTGAAATCTAAACCCCCCCCCAAACTGAACTTATAGATACAGAGAACAGATTGGTGATTGCGAGCAGTGGGGGTAGGAGGTGGGTGAAATGGGTGGAGGTGCTCAAAAGGTACAAAATTCCATTTATAAAGTCCTGGAGATAATAATGTACAGCATGGTGACTATGGTTAACAATACTGTATTGTATATTTGAAGGTTGCTAAGAGAGTAGATCTTAAAAGTTCTCATCACAAGAAAAAAAATTTTTGTAGCTATGTATAGGGAAGGATGTTAACGACCTATTGTGGTGATCATTGCACAAGATGTACAAATACCAAATCATTATGATATAGACCTGAAACTAAAATAATGTTATATGTCAACTATGTCTCAATAGAAAAACTTACCTTATAAATAATACGATAAAAATAATTAAGGGGCACCTGGGTGGCTCAGTCTGTTAAGCGTCTGCCCTCTGCTCAGGGTCCTGTGACTGAGCCCCTTGTGTGGGGGGGCTCTGCTCAGGGGGGATCCTATTTCTCCCTCTCCCTTGGCCCCTCCCCCCTTGCTCTCCACCCTCTCTCTTGGTCTCTCTCTCTCAAATAAATAAATAAGTAAAATCTTTAAAAAAATAATTAAACACAATTTTAAAAATAAGTAAAATTAAAATTGTAAACAAATAATAATTTAAAATAGGCAAATCATTAGAAATCGTGAATAAGTAATAATTTAAATACACCAGTAAATTTCTGTCCTAGGTGAGAATGAAATAAAGATATCAGTCTTATGCTCTTCTCCGTCTCTATACATGTGTGCACGCATGTGCATCGTCCTTACATGTCTTGCCTCTTGTACAGGAACCAAAGAAGAGCTGAGTGAGGTGGGGCTCCAGTCTCTGCTGTTCTTTTGGTTTGTCTCTGCCTGAGTTAAGGCACCCAACTGAATGCATGAAATACACACAGAATAAAGGACAGAGAACGTCTTATTGGCCTCTGATGGGTCAGAGAGGCATCTGTAGGGTTTTTGGATAGAAGAGACTGACTGAACAAAGGTTAGGAAGATTCCTTCTCTGTACGGGAACCTAAGCTCAGTGAGGGCCAGGGTCCACGAGCCCCAGCGCTTAGCAGAACTTGTGGTATATAGGTTCTTAGTAAATGCTGAAATTATCAGTGAATTCAGTTTGCCCACTGATGGCACTTTTCTACATTATCATGCCCCATTATGTTTTATTCTGATGTGAAAAAGGGAAGGGGGAAAATCAGGAGCCTCTAGGGATGATCTGCAGTAGGGGAACTCATTCCTTTGGACCTCAGTTTCCTTTCTGAAATTATGGGATGGGATTTTTTAAAAAAGATCTTTATCTTAATCACATATTTTTCTATATAATGCAATATTCCTCTTTTGCCATATAAGGTAATATCCACAGGTTCGGGGGGGATTAGGAAGTGAATATGTGTTGGGGGAGGGGGGCATTTTTTCTGCTGACACAGGGGCCAAAAAAGCTGCCTGGACTGAAGGGTCAGGTGGACAGGAACAGGCCTCGACCCTGCAGCGCCGCCCGTGAGAGCTGACAGTGGACTTGGCCAGGCTCATGGGATGTCTCAGGGGACATTCCCCCATTGTGGGCAGATGGCACTTGAGGACAGGGAAAAGGAGGTGGAGTTGGTTGTGTGCATGGGGATCCAGAAATGACTGAGGTTAAGTTTCCATCTCACAGAATGGGTGTTTGTAATATAAATTAAATTTAGGTAGAAAAATGCAGTTACCACTTTTTTGTATATATCTGAATGGTCTGCATTTGGAACCCATTCCATACACCCATGTATATACTCCCACAGTTAGGGCTCCTCTGTTCTCTTGTAGGCTAATTTTTCTTAACTTAATAAAATGTTGTAAAGAGCTTTCCATGTCATTAAATATTCTTCTACATCATCGTTTTCACAACTACCTTTAACACTCCACTAATTGATACACAATCCTATGTATACCTTATCCTGTATTGTTGTAAAATCTTATAAGCCACTTTAAATCCCTTTTTTCTTTTTGACATTATGAGAAATCAATATACTTATGAATGTCTCATAAGGTTGTTATGAGGATTATCTATAATATATGTAAAATTTGAAATTGTAATCCACTCAAAGCTGGTCATACTTTTTTTTGCCAAATTTACTTTACTCTTTCTTTCTCCCTTTCTTTCTTTCTTTCTTTTCTTTCTTTCTTTCTTTCTTTCTTTCTTTCTTTCTTTCTTTCTTT
>NC_058413.1:56212500-56220696 GCF_002201575.2 Neomonachus schauinslandi | reverse complement strand
TTTCTTTCTTTCTTTCTTTCTTTCTTTCTTTCTTTCTTTCTTTCTTTCTTTCTTTCTTTCTTTCTTTCTTTTTTCTTTCTTTCTTCTTTCTTTCGTTCTTTCTTCTTTCAAGATTTTATTTATATGAAAGAGGGAGCATGGGGGTGGGGAAGGGGCAGAAGGAGAGGGAGAAACAGGCTCTCCGCTGAGCAGGGAGCCCAACGCAGGGCTCCATCCCAGGCCCCTGGGATCAGGACCTGAGCTGAAAGCAGACACTTAACTGACTGAGCCACCCAGGTGCCCCTCTTTCTTCTTTTTAAAAGATTTTATTCATCTGTTTATTTGAAAGAGTGCATGCATGCATGCATGTGTGCATATGAGGGTGAGTGAGGGAGGGAGGGAGGGAGTGGGGGGAGGGACAGAAGGGGAGGGAGGGGGACAAGCAGACTCTGCATGCTGAGCTCGGAGCCCAATGTGGGGCTCCATCCCTGGATCCCAGATCACGACCCTGAGATCACCACCTGAGCCAAAACCAAGAGTCAAACACTCAAAGAACTGAGACACCCAGGCGCCCCTACTTTATTGTTTCTTATGGCAGCAAAGGGGTTGCTCAAATTAGAAACCTGGGTGTCACTATGTCCCCCCTTCTCACCTTGTCCCTACATCTAGCCAGATCATGCCCTGTTCTGCCTTTGAAACTTCTGTGGGATCTGCAGGCTCTCTGCATCCTCATAGCCCTCCCCTGGGTCAGGCCCTATCACTCCTCCTGGCCCTGTTGGATCAACCTCTTCCTTGGCTGTCTTAACTTGGGTTCTCCCAAAAGCAGGCCCTGAGACAAGGACTTGGATGCACATAGGTTATTTGGGGGGTGACCCTCTAAGTGAATCAGGCAGTGCAGAGAGGAGAACAAACACTACAGCGCAGTCCCTCGGGGCCCTGGAGGTGTCTGCAGGGCTGAGCAGGCTCCCAGGCAGGCCCTTCTCTTCCTGGGCAGAGAGTAGGGGGAGGAAGGTGCTGCGGTGGGAAGCGTCAGCATGGATGAGACTGTTTCCTGAGGCTGCTTGTGAACTCGAGGTGGACCAAGGCGACCCTGGGCGGGACATCCCAGCACCTGTGACAGTGTTCTTCTGACTGAGTCTCTCCTCCTGCCCGTCTCCACTCTGCCTCCAGAGGGGTCTTCCAGAGACACGGTGTCCCAGGCTGAACTGCATGAAAACAAGGAAGCAGGTGGAGGGGTGGTGAGACAGATTGGCTCCCACAGTGGGGCTCACTGAGGGACTGCACTTTGAGTTCAGCCCAAGCTGAGCTAAGCTGGGCCATTCTGGACAGGAACAGGCCACAGGTGAGTGAGCAAGCCTCGGGACTAAAAATTTATTTGGTTCAGATGAAATTGGAAAGGTCGAGTCTTCAGGTGAGAGGAAGAGGTGACCCAGGAAGCCCAGGGAAGCCATCTGGGAGTCCATGCGGGCCACGGATAATCCACATGCCGATAATGGAGAGTTTACCCTGGGCCGTTTGACCGTGGCATGAAAGGTATGAAGACGTATTTAAAGCAGCACAAAATGACAATTCATATCCATATATATATATATCTGTAAATCTTACCAGGAAAAAAAAGTATGCCACCCTTGGAATATTGCCACTGTCGGAAACTAAATGAATAAATGAGAGACTCATGTGTGTCATGAGTTCAGCTGAGAAAGCAGCTGTCTGGAAGCCGGTGACTTCCCCAGCAGCCCCGGAACTGGCCTCACTGACAGGAATCTCAGAGCAGCCTGGGACTTGGTTCCCCATCTGACTGTTGTGTGGCCTTCAGCCAGAGCAGACCCTTCTGGGTCCTCTTAAGTGAACAGCTTTCTTTATGTGCTAATTAAGTAATTAGTTCAGCAGCCATTTCCTGGGCTGGGTCCTGGGACACAAAGGTGGTTCAGATATGATTTCTGCTCTTGGGCTCACCGTCAGGAGTGGCTGAGATGGGGGACAGAGTTTAGTCCTGTGATAGAGGGAAGCACGGAGACCCCCAGGTGGCTTGATGAGTCAAGGGAGACTTACTGCAAGGGTGATGCGTGAGATGGCTCTTGACAAATGAGCAGAAGTTTGCTGAGTAGGAACAATGCGGGGACAGGGGGAGAGAGCAGTCCTTCAACTCCATGTATGGAGCACCTGCTCCATATATCAGACCCCCTGCTAGGTACTAAATGTATGAAAATGATGAAAACAGGAACCCTGGTGTTAAGGAAGCTGAGACCCAGAGAGGCAAAGTGACATGCCCACACACAGCATATGAGGGGCAGAGCAAGGACTTGGAACTCTCCAAGTTCTCACCTTTTTCCACCCTTCCTGGGCATGACTCTGGTGGACGGCCCTGGGTAGCTGGCGGGGACAGGGCTCCTCATTCTAAGTGTACCCAAGCATGCTTTCTCCAGGCCAGCCCTTTCCTCCCAACTCCTCAGTACTGATGGATGTTGGATATGCCATTGATTTCTGTGCCTCTCTCCACTCTCAGGTGGGAGACTGTGAAAATAGATGTCTCAGGTAAGTCCCAGGCAGGATTCCAGGCCATGTGGTCCTGGGGGAAGATCTTACGGAGACAGCTGGAGAAGCTGAGCCCAAGCAAACATTGGCATATCAGATGTAGTGGAGACAGAGTCTGAACTAGAAAGGAGCTCTGTGTCACCTGCAAAGTGCAGGTGGGGAGAGGGGGAGAAGGCCAGAAGCAGGGGGGATGGAGGTTCACATGGATGGCAGTTTTATGACCCAGCCTGGCAGTCAATGGCATCACTTTGGCTGTCCCTTATTAGTCAAGGCAGTTACAAGCGCCTGCCAGGTCCAAGGGGAGAGGGTGTAAACTCTACTTCTTGATGGGGAGTGGCAAGGTCCTAAAAGAGCATGAGGGATGAGAGATATAATTGCAGCCCTTTGGGGAAAATAAAATCTGCCACACCCACTTTGAGGCTTGTGTTTTGACTTTACAGTATCTTTTGATGAACAGAAGTTCTAAAGTCTCTAACAGTCAGCCTTCCTGCACTTTTCCCTTTATATTTGCATTTAAAAAAAAATTTCTTTTTCCATAAAGTAAGTTCATAAAGGAATGTTCCTCTGTTTTCTCCAAAAATTCACAACAAAAAAGTTGATTCTCGTAGTTGAACTCATAACCCATCTGGAACTGATTGTTGTGGACGGTGTAAGGTGCAGATCACATTTCATTTTTTGCAGAAGGATCCCCGGAAACGTCAGTGCTATTCAGTGAATAGTCCTTTGTTCATCTGCAACGCAGCCATCAGATATCAAGTTTCCACACGAGCGGGGTCCTACTTCTGGGGTCTCTATTCTGCTCCATCGCTTTAGTTGTGGGTGCCAACACCCACTGTCTTAATTTCTGTGGTTTTCTGTTAAGTCTCAGTAGCTGGTAGGGCAGGCGTCTCACCTTCTTTTTCTTTTCTTGGGAGTATCTTGGCCTTTTTGCTTGTCAGTTAAACAAAATGCTAAAATCAATTTGTAAAATTCTCCAAAAGATTTGCTGGAATTTTTAGTGGGATGATATGGAATCTACAAATTGATTTGGAGATAATTGACGCTGATAACTGGTCATTTTTTATCCATGAATCTTAAATATGTCCCCACTTTTTAAAGGTCTTCCTTAATGTTTTCTTTTTTTTTTAAGATTTTATTTATTTATTTGAGAGCGAGCAAGAGAGAGGATGAGAGAGAGAACATGAGAGGGTATAGGGTCAGAGGGAGAAGCAGACTCCCTGCCGAGCAGGGAGCCCGATGCGGGACTCGATCCAGGGACTCCAGGATCATGACCTGAGCCGAAGGCAGTCGCTTAACCAACTGAGCCACCCAGGCGCCCTTCCTTAATGTTTTCAATAAAGTTTAAAATCTTTCTTCATAAAAGGGCTTGTATGTCTTTGTTAAATTGATTTTAAGATACATTCTAATTTTTGTTGCTATTATGAACTCATCTTTTGAAAAATTACACTTTTGAACTTTATGTTGCCAGTATAAAAAAATGCTGCTGCTTTTTATGTATTTATCTTATCTTCACCCATCTTGCTAAACTCTATGATTTTAATTATTTGAGGGTCGTTTGTAGGTTACACGTAGATAATAATATCTGTAAACAATGAGAGTCTTATTTTTCCCTTTCGTATCTTTGTACTTCTCGGTTCTTCTCCTTATTTTATTGTGCTGGCTAGGGACTCCAGAAACCAATTCCACAGAAGCTGTGACAGCAGGAACCCTTGTTCCTGATTTTAAAGAGGATTAAAAAAAAAAAAAAAAAAACCAACTCACTATTGAATATGGTTTGCCGGTGGAGATTTTCTAGGTATTCTTTGTAAGATTTAGGAAGTTTTTCTGCCCTCTGAGTCTAAGAGCTGTTTTGTTTGTTTAGTCATGAGTGAACATTGAATAGTATTGAAGGCTTTTTTTTCACCTACAGGATGAAAATACAGCTTTTCTCCTTTAATCCGCTCTTGCTGAATAATAGGTAACATAAGATTCGGCAGTGAATGACAGAAAAGCCAAAATAATAGCAGCTTAAACATAAGAGGGGTTTATGTCTCCCCCACATACAAGTCTGGAGTGGGCATTCAGGAGTAGTTGGGCAACTGTACTCCAGGAAGCCCTCAATGCCCCAGGCTCTCCCATTTTGCACCTGTCACCTGTCGATCAGGCTGACCCTCGTGACCCAAGATGGCGCCCCAGCTGCACAGGCTTCTGCTCAGGAGCAAGGGACCAGCCAATTGGCTCCCAGGAAAGGCTCCTGGAGTATGGTGCCATAGAGTTTGCTTGTGTTTTATTGGGACTTTAAAAAAAGATTTATTTATTTATTTATTTATTTGAGAGAGAGAGAGAGAGAGAGCGCAGGGGGACGGGCAGAGGGAGAGGGAGAGGAAGAATCTTAAGCAGGTTCCATGCCCAGTGTGGAGCCTGATGCAGGCTCGATCTCATGACCCCATGATCATGACCTGAGCCGAAACCGAGTCCGACACAACCAACTCAGCTGCCCAGGAGTCCCTATTTGGGATTTTTACAAACACGTTCATAGGTCCTATAGGCTTATAATTTTCCTTTACCACACTGACTCTGATTTTGGTACAGAAATGTTGTATGAATTCAGGTTATTAATTCTTTGAAGGTTTGGCATTGCTCCGATGAAAAATTCTTTATCCTGAGTCTTATTAAAATTTTTTATTTAAAAAATTTTATTTTTTAATTTTATTAAAAGAATTTAAAAGATTTATTTATTTATTTGAGGGAGAAAGAGAGAGAATGAGCAGGGGGAGAGAGAGAGAGAGAATACCAAGCAGACTCCCTGCTGAGTGCGGAGCCCAACATGGGGCTGGATCTTTGAACCCTTAACTGACTGAGCCGCCCAGGTGCCCCTTTATTAAAAATTTTTAAAACAATTTTCACATTTACAGAAAAGTTGCGAGTACACATAATGTATTTTTTCCCGCATGAATATTTTAGTGTTTCCTACAAACAAGGGCATCTTCCTTCACAACCACACTAGGACCATCAAAGTCAGGAAATGAACATGTGTACATTACCATAATCTACCCCTTAGGCCCCCTTCGAGTTTCTCCAGTTGTCCCAATCCTGTCCTTTATATGCAAAGGATCCAGTTCAGAGTCTCCTGTTATGTCTGTGTCTTAGTCTCCTTCAGACTGGAATAGTTTCCCAGTCCTTCCTTGACTTTCATGATCTTGATACTTGTGAAGATTATAAGCCAGTGATTCTTGCCTTGCCCTGGTAGAATGCCCTTCAATTTTGGTTTGTCTGCTCTTCTCTCATGATTAGATTCAGGTTTCCAATCTTTAGCAGGAATGCCAGAGAAGCGATGCTGTGTTCTCAGCGCACGTTATCAGGCAGCACATGATTTCAGTTTGTCTTATTACTGGTGCTGTTTGATCACATTGATTGTGTTTGCCAAGCTTCTGCACAGGAACATTACTCAGGAACCTATTCCTTTTCCATCTGCAATGAAAGAGTATTTTTGTGGGGAGGTATTTTGAAATGATATGAATATCCCGTTCCCCGTCAAATTCTCCCTTCCTCCTCCTCCCTTCCCTTCCTCCCTCTTTGGACTCATGGTTTCTTATTTTATTCAATGCACTGTAATCTGTTACTATCATTATTTATTTTGATGCTCAAAGTGTTCCAGATCAGACACAGTGACTTCTGTGACTTTTGGATATATCCCCATCTTTAAGTACTTCCTCACTTTCCAGAACAACAGGCTCCTCATTCTTTCTGGGCCTCAAGAATAAGCCATTTCTACAAGGAGCCCTGGATCCTTTTAGAAGCCAAGATCTAGGTATTTGGGGTGCTCATGTCTATCGGGGTGTTACATCTCCCAGGTCTTCTCAGTGGAGAGAACTAAAAGCATCTATCTGTGAAATTGAGTTCACCCCACTTCCTCCAATTCCACTCCCACACCACACAGCTCATTCTCTATTTCTCTTCCCATATTTGTGACTTTCTCCTCCAACAGTGAGGAAACCTGGCTCCCATTATCCTGAATATATTTACTTATTTGATACATACAACCAACCTCCCATCACAGCCACTGCCCCCCTCCTTTGTGTGGATGCGTGACTTTCTTTGCTTGGCTACCCAAGGCTGGGCCCAGTCTCCCGCATGGTCAACATTTGTTGAATTGATCCCCTCAAAGCTCAATCTTTCTTGAGTAACCCTCAGCAAGAAATTCAAGCTTTATTCTACAAAAATCTCTTTTAATTTTGAATTGTCAGTGAAAAAGAGACTATTGGTTTTCATAACTGGGAAGATCATTTTTTAATTTTTTTCTTTTTCTTTTAATTCCAGTAGAGTTAATATGCAGTGTTATATTAGTTTCAGGTGTACAATATAGTGATTCAACAATTCTATACATTATTTGGTGCTCATCATGGTAAGTGTACTCCTGATCAACTAGAAAGAGAATTTTCAATATAATATAAAATAAGGAAAACACACAGTTTAAAATGCCCTTAGAAATCTTATTCCATCAGGGGGTGCCTGGGTGGCACAGTCCATTAAGCATCTGACTCTTGGTTTCGGTTCAGGTCATGATCTCGGGGTCCTGGGATTGAGCCCCGCATCGGGCTCTGTGCTCAGCGTGGAGTCTGCTTCAGATTCTTGCTCTCTCTCTCTCTCTCCCTGCCCCTCCCGCTTGTGCTGTCTCTCTCGCTCTCTAAAAATAAATAAATAAAATCTTAAAAAAGATAAATCTTGTACCCTTAGAATACATTTCTGGACTCCTGATTTGAGACCCTCTCCCTCAAATGCATGCAATACTTCCACATCTTTGTGAGCAATGTTCACTAAGGTGGGTTACCCATTCTTGATAACTATGAATCATCGGGAAGCATGCTCACTGTTACAATTCTGATGCTCCTGCTCTGCATGGTCCCACCTCGAGAAACGTGGAAACTCTGGCCTCTGTTGTTCACAATTATACCATCTCCTACTTTGCCGTCAGCTGACATTACTTAGACCTGCCAGGGTGCCCACCTCCATGTGCTCCCTTCTGGTAAGTGTGTGAAAATGGTTACCACCGCATTGGTGCTTCTTCAGCCCAAACCACACCCCCAGTTTCTCTGCCTTTACCTGGGACCGGGGGTCAGGTGGGAGGTCCTTGGCTCTGTGGGTCACTGCCAGACCCCCAAATGAGGGAGGGAGGTGTTCACTGCTCTGGGCACCTGGGGCTCCCTGCTTCAGCGGCCTGGTCTGTGGCCAGGCCCCAACCCCACCGCCCCCATCTTTTCTTGCTCCCCTCCTCTTTGGGGCTTTCTGTCAGGCTCTCAACTTTTCTCCAGGTTTCTTTCTCTTTTCACCATCTTTGTCTCCCGTGTGCTAAGCTTGATTCTGCCACCGGTTTGCTGGGCCTCAGTTTTCTCATCTGGAAAATGGGGGGAGGGTTGAATGTAGATGTTAAGGCCCCTCCTGGCTCTGCCATCTCTCTTTTCGCTCCCTGTCTACTTATCATATGCTCTTTCCTCTCTGCCTCTGATTCTCTGGGAGTCCCTCTCCCTCCTCTTTCTGTGACTTTATTCTCTTCTATGACCCTAAACATCGACTTCCTATCTTAATTTTCTTTCTTGAATCTATTCTTTCTCCCTCTCCCTTTTTCTCTTTCTACTGCCTCCAACTCTCTAGCCTCTGTGTCTCTCTGCCCTGTTCTCTGGCTTTCTACCACATCCCTGTCTA
>NC_058413.1:56133769-56212100 GCF_002201575.2 Neomonachus schauinslandi | reverse complement strand
TAGACAGGGATGTGGTAGAAAGCCAGAGAACAGGGCAGAGAGACACACACAGACACACACACAGACACAGAGACACACACAGACACACACACACAGAGACACATGCACACACAGACACACGCACACAACACACACAAACACACAGACACATGCACACACACAGACACGCACACACAGACACACACAGAGACACACACACAGACACACAGTCACACACACACAGACACACAGTCACACACACAGACACACACACACAGACACACACAGAGACACAGAGACACACACACAGAGACACACACAGACACACACACACAGCTGGGGCAGGTGCATGGGCAGTCATTTCTCACCAGGAACTGCTGCTGGCACTCAAGTTCATAGAAACCTTGCTTCCTCCCTTTGAAGTCTATTCTGGCCTTAATTGCAAGTTTCCAGCCCTCGGAATGTTCTCCCTGTAGACATGGATCAAGACTCAGTTGAGAGAGAGAATTCAGATGTGTCCAAGGGTTAGGATCTGGCTTCATTCCCATCAAACCCACAGGTTTTGCACGCTGCAGTCTGGACCCAGGCTTTCCAGAATCCAGGCCTCATACACATTTACGGGGCATCTCCCGGCCAGTGCCAGGCGCGCCTGTCCCCCACCCCCCACAAGCCTCGCAGCGGCCTCGGGAGGCCGGGGCAAATGTCCTCCATTTCACAGGTGAGGGGGCTCAGGCTCCCCAGGTCACAGGCCCATTGGGCAGAGTTTTCAGCCCCTTTCGAGTCTGACCTGCCCCTGCGCTCTACCCGCCGAGACAACCCAAGGATGCGAGTGTGGCAGGGGGAGGAGAAGCCGGGAGATCCTGCGAAGCAGCTCTGGACGGCTGGTTGGAGTCCTGGGGAAGGCACAACAGAGAGAAAGTTAGTCAGGGCTTATATCCTAGCAGCTGCCCTGCTATCGCCAGAGTTCGGCCCAAAGGCTTGAGATCGACATTTTAGGGGCGAGGGAGTGTTTCAGTCAGGGTTGGGAGCAGGCCACGTCACACGTCCTGTGTCCTTAAGGGAAGCAAGAAGGGCCCACAGAGTGGGCTTAGATGTCGCAGCGGGAAGGGGCAGGCTGCCTGTTAGGGGGCGCCCGGCTGGTGGGCGGCCGGCAGAGGGAGGGGCGGCCTCCTTCCCCCACTCACTGCCCAGGGCCCCTTGACAGGGAGTCGCAGTGGGCTCCTCAGGCCTCCATGGCCTAGTGTTGGCTCTGTGCCTTCAGTTCTGTTCCCAGCCCTGGGTAGTTCTACAGACCCTGTGCTGGGCCTGCCCCGTCTGGGTACTGCCGACTCTCGGCCCCACACACTCCCAGGCACTGGCAGGGGCCCACGGGACAAGGGGGGCTCGCTTGCCCATCACACTGTTGCTCTCGGGCTTCTCCGCTCTCCCATCTACTCCTCACCATTTGCTGCTGGATTTTTGTCAGTGGGCGGGGCTCCACCAACCTGCCCTCCGTCGCTTCTGCCCTGCTCAGTCAGTGTGCGGGAGATCGGGGTGAAGCAGCCATGGGCAGGCTCCACAACCCGCACGCACATGAGGCCGGCAGTCGGGGGCGGGGAGGTTCACCAGTCGGCAGGATTCCTTCCAAAGCATCCTTCCCACCTCCTTCTGGGCTTCTGCCCTCCACTAGGTGGCAACCCTCTGCGTCCCTCCTGAGAGGAGATTTTCACAGGGGCCCGGCTTCCTCACCCTGTCTCCTGGTCCCAAAGACAGAGCTGGCCCAGAGTGGGACATCAGAAAATGTCGACGTCCCAGACGAATGAAGAGGTGAATCCCAACAAGCTGGATTCATGAATGGGATGAGCCCGGAGGAACTTTATCAAGAATGAATGCAAAGGGGCGCCTGGGTGGCTCAGTCGTTAAGCATCTGCCTTCGGCTCAGGTCATGATCCCAGGGTCCTAGATTGAGACCTGCATCAGGCTCCCTGCTCAGCGGGAAGCCTGCTTCTCCCTCTCCCACTCCCCCTGCTTGTGTTCCCTTTCTCACTGTGTCTCTCTCTGTCAAAAAAAAAAAAAAAACTTAAAAAAAAAAAAAAAAAAAAAGGAACCTTAAAAAAAAAAAAGAATGAATGCAAAGATCCTGCTTGAGCCGGGGACAGGGAGTCCTGGGGTCAGGGAAGAGATAGACCCTCCAGGTAGCAGAGGCTGTGGGCTCACCCTGCCGAGCAGCAGTGGGGGCTGCTGAAGCCTGAGTCGGTCTCGGGGGCCCCAGCAGGAGCAGGTTTAGACCAGGCTGGCCGAGGTCCCACCCAACTCTACATTGCCAGCAGCGCCTTGGCAGGTTCTAGAAGAAAAAGGGCAAAACAAAGCATCACTGCTCCACTTTTGGTTCCTCTCCCCAAAAGGGAGGCTGATCCTGTGCAAGCCACTTTCAGAAATAGGAGCATGGCAGTGTGGACAGTATTCTTGCTCAGGACCAGGGCCACGGTGCAGGCCAGGGGACCAGCTTACCACTGGGAGCTCGCTTGCTATTGTGTGCTGGCCCCGACACTTCATCAGCCTGGCAAGGCCGCTTGCTCCTCCAAGGAAACATGGCATCGGGTTTCTGTTTATGCTTTTGAAGCCATCCAGAACAGGGCTTGGCCTTCTGCAGGGGGTCGCCTGTCATCAAGCTCATTCTGAGGCAGCTCAAGCCAGGCCTGGTCCCTGCGATAAATCCCTGGCAGGGCTCAGGAGTGACAGCAACACAGAAAAATACATGCCAACGGAAAAACCCTTGAAGTACCCGTTAAGGTGGCAAATTCACACCCCGTTGCCAGAGGACGTGTGAGTCAAGTTCCACGTTAAAATCTTAATTTCCCATGCTACTGAGATGCACCTGGAGCTTCTAGGCTGGCTGTCGGGTGGGTCTTTGGTATCCAGCCCGGGTGGCAGGATGGGGGTTCTCTTAACTCAGAGTCTCCAAGAAACTCCTCCAGCCTCTGAGCAGCTTCCCTCCCCCAAAAGTGCCACACTCACCTAGAACTCACTCCATTCCACAGAATCACTTTTACCCTAATACAACTCTGGTCTCCTAGACATCTCCTTAGGATCCTCAGAGACCACTTTGTACTTGCTGGGTGGCCTCGGGTAGGTCAGACCAACCTCTCTGAACCGACAATGCGCACTCCCTAGAGTATCTCATCTAATCCTCATGACGAGCCTAAAAGGACACTAATTTTCCCATTTTACAAAAGGGAACAACGCTGGGTGTGAAGTACCCCCCAAGGTCCCCATTAGTGGAGATGGACTCCTGGGTCTGTCTCTAGCCTGTGCTCTTTACTCCTTGTTCTTCACCCCACGGACTCTGGTGTGGTTCCCTATGTCTCCGTTCCTTTTATCTGCCAGGGCTGCCGGCAAGCTACCAGCCAGGCTCCCTGCCTGCTGCAGGGCCCTCCTGCAGGGCCAAGCCATGCTCCTCCAGGCCAATGATTGGAGCCTTGGTGCCCTCTGCTGGATAAAGGCTAAAATACTAGCCCGAGTCCACATTGCCGCATTAAGTCTTCTTCAAAAGAACACTTATTTCTTCATCCATCCATCTGTCCAGCCTTCCATTCACCCACCCAGGTGCTGACCCATCCATCTGTCCATACCAGTTTTTCTGATGTCCTGTAGCATCACCCTCACTCTCTGGGGCCCCCCGAAGCCCCCCAGCTCCTGCTCTACACCTGGCCTTGCACGGGCCTCAGTGATGAAGAGAAGGAAACCGGGAAGCCCCATGCCGTGTGCAGAGCACCTGCACACCCATTGTACCCTTTGTCTCTGCAACAACCCTGAGGAGGTTTAGGATCCCACCCCATTTAACTGATGAGGAAACTGAGCCCCAGAGAGGCAGCATGGTGCAGGAGAAATAGTCTTTAGGGACAGAGACTGATTTCAAAGCAGGGCTCTGTCACTTACTAATTCTGCCACCTCAGGCAAGCTTCTTTTTTTAAATATTTATTTACTTATGAGAGAGAGCAAGCGAGCAGGGGCTGACGGAGAGGGAGAGAGAGGATCTCAAGCAGACTCCCTGCTGAGCGTGGAGCCGGACGTGGGTCTCAGTCTCCCCACCCTGAGATCACGACCTGAGCTGAAACCAAGAGTCGGACGCTCAACCGACTGAACCACCCAGGCACCCCTGCCACCTCAGGCAAGCTTCTTAAGCTCTACGAACCTCAGTCCCTCATCTGTAAAATTATCTCACACAACTTCTATTTATTATGCATATGCTATGTGCCAGGCCTGGCTCTGGGGAGACAGCACTGAGCAGACCCGGGACGGCCCCTGCTCCTCCAAACCTCACACTATAGAGGCTACAACAAGGCTTCAAGGAGACGGGAGCATATCACATGCCACATAAGTGACGATTCATGTCACGTCATCATCACTGCCTCTATGCGGAACAGGAAAGGATTTGGGGATGATTTGCTGGGAAGAGAAAAGGTAGGGGAATGGTTGACATGATGTTAAAAAAACAGGCGGCACCCATGGGAGTTGAGGGCACCCACGGAGTCTGGAGCTAGAGCGATAAATTGAAATCCCAGCATCGCCCCTTAAGATTAAGCTGTGTGATCTGCAGCAAGTAATAACTTCGCTGTGCTTTGGTCTTCTCATCACCGAATAGGGGCAATAATTCAACATATGCTCTAGCTAGTAAGTGCTGGACAGGGTGTTGGGGACCCAGAAATGAACAAGACAGAGGAGGTCTATCCTAGGAGTGTCAAGATTAAACAAATTATTACATGCCAAGCACTTAGAACAGCCCTAAACATAATATGCACTGTGTGTTCACTATTGTGATTATCCTGACTTTTGAGTATTTATTGGTACTTTATGTTTGTGATGCTTCTTGACTATCTGGGGCTGACGAAGGTGACGAGGGGCAGGCTTGTTCTGTGGGCAGAGTGTAGGACAGGGACCCGGGTGTCGAGGCCAGAGGGAGGCAGGACAGAAGCCTTAACAGCAAGCAGCCCCGAGCAGGGCAGCTGGTCCAGGGGCAGTGAGTGTCTCCAGTGGAGGTGTGCAAGCATGGGTAGAGATACTGCCCGAGAGGTGGAACTGAGGCCACGTAAAGCTCCTTCCTCAGCTAAGGGCTGCCATTTTTCTGGAGGACAGATGGTGTGGACTCTAAGACCCCTGTAGAGAGCCCTCTAAGATGGAGAGGAAGAGCCACCTCCTGGTCTCAACCCTGATGCCAGGCAACTGCCCTCTGCTTGTGACTCCATCTCCACCAGGACCTGGGAGACCAGCGGAGACCTGACCAGCCCTCCCAGGAACAGCCTCCTGCTCCCAGACATGCCCCCACCCCTAGGACTTGCCTCCGGCAAGCGCCCAGCTGATGCTCCCTGGCACAGAGACAAACCTTCCCTGCCAGCCTCTGACCAAATTGCAGATTCACGGGCAAAAGAAATGGCTGTTGTTGTGGCAGGGTTGGGCTGAGTTTGAGGATGGGATTGTTGTTGTGGGTAGGTAGGGCTAAGTTTGAGGATGTTTCCCAGCATTAGATAACTGGACCACACTCTGCTGGTCTCCCCAAGAATTCAGAGATAATATGCTCATAGAATGTATGGATGCGTCTTGCACAAGCCAGGTCACTTTGTGCAAGTTATGTACCTTCCCTGAGTGTCAGTTTCCTCATCTGTAAAATGGGGACAACGATAGTAAGGTCTTGAAAGTGCAAATGTACTTTCAATAGGAAGGTCTTGAAAATGCACCCTATGTGCCTCCCCCCACACCTGCCCTTGTCTTAGGGTAAAATCTAAACTGAGCCTAGTACTTGAGGCCCTTTTTCATTTAGTCCCTCCAGCCTCGTCCCTTGCCGTGTCCCCAGCCGCAGGAAGCCCGGTGTTCTCCACGCTCCCTTACTTCCAGACACATGTCTCTGCTGGTCCCACTGGCTCAGCTACCTTCCTCTCCTATCCACGTGGAAAACTGGTTCGGACTCCTGAGAACTCGTCGGGTGACACCTCCTCCCAGAGCCTTCCTTGCCTCTGCCCAGGCAGTTGGTCCCCTCCGCTGGGCTCTGTGTGCATCTTGCACTCTCTTCTGTCAGACCTTTTGCCCCAGGACTTTCTCTCAGGAGGCAGACACCAGCCCATGGCCCCATTAGGCACGGAGGCCAGGTCTGATTGCAGGGCCGGGCACTCAGGACAAATTGATTAAAGACTTAGTTGGTCAGATGAACCCTGGTGAGAGCAGGGCAGGAAGGCTGTGGATCCTGGGTGGGCAGCAGGGTAGAATGTGTGGGGTCCTAGCTGGAGCCATCAGCCCTGGATAGACCACTGAGAGAAGAGTTTTCTGAGGTCTCTGGATGCCCAGTGCAGGAAGATGGACTCCAGAAATAGGGAGTCTTCCAGATGGGTGGAGATTTGGGTCCAGGTTTGAGCCAGGCCTGCCCATGAGCTGTGTGTCTTGCCCCAGACCCTCTTTCTAGGCACACAGCCAACATCTGGATGTACCTGGCACTCTCTGGTCTCTGCACATTTGCCAGTGTTGCCCCTTTCTCCCTAGGTGCACTCCTGTGATCTGCTCCTGGGCAAACCTCCCCTTCTGCAAGACCTGGATGGACTAAAGCTATGGGTTCCTGACTCTCGGGGGTAAAGTGGCTGTACCAGCATCTTCCATTTGCCCACCCAGATCAGCACTTTACCTTTAACCACCCCTTTGAGCTCCAGGGGGCTGGCCTGTATGGACAACATCATCGGGGCCTCTCACTCCCTGGATTCCTCCCTGCAGGGATGCTGCAGTCTGGGTGTGCATTTCCGCATTTCAAGGCAGCCCGCTGTCTTCTGGGCTCCGGAAAGCTCTCTCCTCCTGTTTCTTTGGGCCTGGGAAAGCAACAGTTCTGCTACCATTAGCCTCGAGCTTTTACAATATTCTTTACAGTACCCCCATCTCCACCTTGATAATAGGCTCTTGTGAAGGAGCCCTCCTAGAATTACCCTAATTTGAGTGTGCCTTCAGTTTCCTGCTGGGACCCTGACTGAGCACCAGGAGCTGCTTTAGGAAGCAGACCCTTCAAACAGGATTCGGGAATTGAGTCGGTCTTGTATTTGAGCAATGCGGGGATAATCTCCTTGCTGAGGCAAACAGGAGGCAACTCACGGCATCCGGTAGAAGCGCCATGACTCAGGTGATCATTAGTAGTCGCACGGGATGTCGTGCATTTGGAAGGCCGGTCGGTGTATCAGGTGGCTGTGGCACATGGCCCTGTGGCAACAATACTCTTTATAAAGACAGCGGAGGCACCTGGCTTCTTCCTACAGCCCAAGAGAAAATATAGAGGAAATAAATGAAAAACTATGACCACAGAATTGAGAAGATGCGTAAACAGCAGAAGGCTCCCACGAGAGCTTGAAGGATTCCCTTATGCCCTGGGGCTGG
The DNA here is from genome assembly GCF_002201575.2 of Neomonachus schauinslandi. Taxonomy (NCBI): domain Eukaryota; kingdom Metazoa; phylum Chordata; class Mammalia; order Carnivora; family Phocidae; genus Neomonachus; species Neomonachus schauinslandi. The sequence goes on along the minus strand of NC_058413.1, from coordinate 56,204,738 downwards.
GGCGGGGGTAGCAGGACCGAACCCAGGTTCTGGTGGTAAAAGCTGCAGAGTCACCGCATCCCCAGCGCAGGCGCCTCGCATTAAGTGAGGGACTAACAAGGAAGGAGAGGGCACTGGGGAGACATGGCTGGGGTTGAGAACTTCCACCTGCAAATTCCCCTGAACCTCCTTTGCCGGCAGAGGCAGCCCCTCCATACCTGTCCAAATGTACCCCCTTCTCTGCATAAAAGACTTCCAGCGGTCCAACCAGGAGCAGTCCTTCCAGAAGCGGATCCCTACGCTCCTCAGAATATATGCTTATCATTCTTAATGGCCTCCAAGCCCATAACTGGAGTGTGGCATGGAGGAGAAATACAAAGCCTACAGCGCAAGAAGATTGTCTATACAGTGAAATTCTTAGAAGACTTTGTCAATCTATATTGGCAGGAGCCTGTGGGAGTGGATTCCAAGGATGTTAGACCAAGGGGAAGAATTGTAAGACTTGACTGGGCCAAATTCACTGACAGATGCCCTAGCCTGGTATTTGGGGTTTAATTTTTTCATTTGATCACCTAGAAGGGTTTTATTTATTTATTATTTATTTATTTATTTATTTATTTATTTATTTATTTTTTATCAGAGAGAGAAAGAGCACAAGCAGGGGGAGCGGCAGGCAGAGGGAGAGGGAGAAGCAGGCCTCCCGCTGAGCAGGGAGCCCCATGCGGGACTCGATCCCAGCTCCCTGGGATCATGACCTGAGCAGAAGGCAGACGCTTAACCGATGGAGCCACCCAGGCGTCCCTAAGAGTGGTTTTAATCATCTGTTAGTTTGCCTAAGTGAAATTTAAACACATGATGGCCTCATGAGATGAGGTTGACATGTCAGAACTTCCTTGGAATTCTGTGTAGGAAAGAGTCTGAAGTCTCAGGAAAGTAAATGTGTTGCAATGGATCTATTATATGCAACCTGCTCACAGCCTTAGGAGAAGCTGGAGTATACTCCCCTCACTAAAGCATAAGGGATGCATTCACGGCGGGGAGTGCGGTGGTGGTGGTATATAGTAAGGCCATAATCTTTCTTTTCCTTTTTTAAAAGATTTTATTTATTTATTTTGACAGAGAGAGAGAGAGACAGCGAGAGAGGGAACACAAGCAGGGGGAGTGGGAGAGGGAGAAGCAGGCTTCCCGCGGAGCAGGGAGCCCGATGCGGGGCTCATCCCAGGACCCTGGGATCATGACCTGAGCCGAAGGCAGATGCTTAATGACTGGGCCACCCAGGCGCCCCAAGCCATATTCTTTCTTGTGGACAACTTCTATCCATTTAGGAAGGAATTTATGACTTGCTCCTGGCCCCGGTAGAGACTGAAACACACTGCAAACACCCAGTGACCGCGCCACCAGAGCTGACAAGTGAACTGGGTGTTATCTGATCCCCTGAACAATAATATTGATATGCACAGAAGCATTCCTTAATAAAACGGAGGTGGCAAATGGGAGACCAAGGAGATGGTTCAAACTCCCATGGTACCTACCCCTGCTTTTTGCCACTTCTCCTTCAACCCGTACCCATGACCTTATTAGGAATTCCTTATCATCAGTTAGTGGAGGAGAAAAAAGTGCACCTGGTTCATGGATAGATACTATGATACGCTGTGGATGGCAGCTGTATTAGACCCAAGTGATGAAGGGAAATCTTCCCAGTGGGCAGAAATTCAGGGGGTCCCTCTCATTGTCTGTTTTGTGCAGAAGGGGGCGCCTGGGTGGCTCAGTCGTTAAGCATCTGCCTTCAGCTCAGGTCATGATCCCAGGGTCCTGGGATCGAGTCCCACATCGGGCTCCCTGCTCGGCGGGAAGCCTGCTTCTCCCTCTCCCACTCCCCCTGCTTGTGTTCCTGCTCTCGCTATCTCTCTCTCTGTCAAATAAATAAATAAATAAAATCTTAAAAAAAAATTTTGTGCAGGAGAGATGGCCTGAGGACCTAATTCACTTTGACTCATGGATATTTGATAATTGGTCATCTGGATGACCAAGGTCTTAGTATAAATGAAATTGGAAAATTGGTGTCAATGAGGTATGTGGATGGATCTCAGTATCGTCACAGGGTGTGAAGATACACATCCCACATGAATGCCCCACCAGAGGGCATCTATGACAGAGGAAGCCCTCAGTACTTCAGTGGACAAGATGAGCTGTGGCTATCAGTCAGCTTCTTCCCGGCTGCCCCAAGTGCTCGTTCAATGGCCATACAAAGTGGCCCCGACAGCCAGAATGGAGGCTGTGTGTGGGTTCCATAACACGGACTTCCGTGCCTCATCTGACCACTGCCCCAGCTCAGTGCCCAACCTGCCAATAGCAGAGGCGATGCCAAACACACAAACTGGCACCATTTCCCTCGGAGGATCAGCCAGCTACCTGTTATATCAGACCTCTCCCCTCACAGAGGAGGCAACACTTTTTCCTACTCACAGAGATAGGGCTGTAACTGTGTATAGATTTGCTTTCCCTGCCCACTGTGCTTTTGCCAGAACCATTATTCCTGGATTTACCATGGTGTCTTCTACAACAGTGATCCGACTAGGGGAGCATCTGACTGCAAACAAGCTGCAGCAGTGGGCTCACTGGTTGAGCTTCATCTCCCATCATCCAGAAGCATCTGGCCTGATATAATTGTGGAATGGTCTGCTGACACTCAGTTATAGAATGAGCTGGAGACACTAGCTTGTACTTACAGGATGCAATATATGCTTTATACTAGTGACCAAGTGTGCTATCTTCCTATGGACAGAATGCACAGGTTGGAAACCAAAAAATAAAGAGCAGTGGTATCTCTCACTCTTAACCCACAAACTCACTGGAAGAATGTTTGCTGCCACCTATGCCTGATCTTGGACTTGGCAGTTTGGAGCACCTAGTTCCTAGGAGAGGAACAGTTTCACCGGAGGACGCAGTAATTCATCTTAGGAATTGGAAGCTGAAACTGTCCCTTGACCATTTTGGGATCCTCATGACCCTGAATCAACAGGCAGAGAACGGAATTCACGACTATATGAGTCAAATGATGGGTCCCAACTGCTATGAGAAAATGTCATTGTTGTCTTACAATGGGGCAGGGAGGACTGTGACCAGCACCCAGGACATTAACTGGGGAGCCAGTTAGTCCTCTCTTGCCACTGGGTTCTGGTCAATAGTGAATAGGGCAACCCAGTAAAGAGCAGGCCACTGAGGACTCAGTTCATTCGGGAATGAGGGTTTGGATCACTACACCAGGTAGAGACTGTACCACACACTTTCCCTTTGCCTGCCAGGTGATCTCTCCCCCTCCCTTACTCTGACCTGGGAGGCTGGCTTCACCATCAAACCTCCATGCCTGCTGGTTTCGACCAAGGAGAGACCTGGGAGATCAAAAGGAGCGAGGTCAAGAGATTTGTTTCCATTGCTGCTTCCCTGCAGGGTTGACTCGAGCTGGCTGTATCCCTCAACCAGAGGTCATTGCCTCCATCAAGGCAGCCTTCTCTCATGACTTTATCCTCCTAGGGTCTAGTAACGGTGCCCGACCCCCCTTTGGGGCCAGGAATGGTAGCAGCTCTGCTACTGCTAACCACAGGTGATAGCACTAGATTCTATATCCTTTTGCTAACAGTTCCTTGGTAAATAAATCCTCCTTGAATTATCCTACCTTGCATGTGCCTCTGCTTCTAGCTGGGATCCTGACTGGTATAAACTTTTCTTTCTTTAAACATCCCCCTTTCCTGTATGACTCAAGGGCACTGAGCACTTTCTTTTTAGAATCATGTGATCTGTATCTGCATCTAGTAAGTGTTTGGTAATGGTGATGATAGTGATTATTGTCATTAGTGTCCATAATTTACTGAATGCTTTAACACTCATTCACAGCTCCCCTGTGAGATAGATATTATAATAGTATCACTGTGTTTATAGGTAAGGAAACTGAAGCCCAGAGAGGCTAAGTGACTTGCCCAGGGTTACTCGGAGAGAGAATGATGGGTTGAGGATTTTAACCGAGGTCTGTAGACCTCAGAGTTCCCTCCTGGTTACTGTGCCAGGATGAGTTTACCCACTCTGAGATAATAACTGATTCTTCCTTCCATTCAAAAACTGTCCCCAGTGATTGTTCATGGCCCAAGTGTCTAAGAGTCAACCTTCATTCTCTTGGAGCAAATCATCTTGTTGCCCTGTTGTCTTGTATCAGTCCAGCAGATACCCCGGGCTGGAAATCCTAGTATGTTTATATCTACCATTGGTCCGTTAGTGCAAGAATGATCTTTATGTGACCTTCCTAAGAGAAGATTTTAGACTAGAGAACAGGGTCCTGCCTGGGGTATTGCAGAGAGTGAGAGAGAGATGATAGAAGTTAGGGGTGGAGTATGGGGGGAAGAAAAGAAGATGGCTCTCCTCTCCCTTTAGCAAAGTCATAAAGAAGGTGATGTTGATTTTCATAGGGAGGCTTGGATTCTGGTTCTAGCCTTGACCCAGTTTGCTGTGGAATGAACTCCTCCAGGCTGTCAGTTTCTTCCACTATAATATGCCTGTGGTGGATAGATTCTAAGGTGGCCTCCACAACTCCTGCCTCCTGGCATTTGTGCCCTTGTATAACCCCTCCCTCTGAGTGTGGGTGGAACCTGTGACTTGCTTCGATCCAATAGAATATGGTGAAGAATATGGTATGATGCTACTCTGATGATTATGTTGCATTAGATTACGTTATGTTTTCTAAGACTATCTTGCTAGAAGATTCTCTCTGTTGCTGGCTTTGAAGAAGCAAGTTCTCATGAATCCTACAGACAACAACCTGAGGGAGTTTGGAAGCAGATCCTTCCCTAGCTGAGCCTCCAGATGAGAACTCAGCTTTGACCAATGTCCTGACTGTGGCCTGTGAGACCCTAAGCTGAAGTCTCACTAAGCTGCACCCACACCTATGATCCACAGAAACTGAGATAATACACATGTGCTGTTTTAAGTCACTAAGATATGTGGTAATTTGTCATACAACATAAAAAACTAATACAATGCATGATTTTTTAAAATGCTGGTTAAATTGAAAAAATTGGGGATGCCTGGGTGGCTCAGTCAGTTAAGCATCTGACTCTTGATTCCAGCTCAGGTCATGATCTCAGGGTTGTGGGATCAAGCCCTGAGTCGGGCTCTGCACTCAGAGGGGAATCTGCTTGAGATTCTCTCTCCCTCTCCTTCTGCACCTCCCCCCACCCCACACTAGCCCTCGTGCATGCTCTCTCTTAAATAAATAAATAAATCTTAAAAAAAATTATTATACTGAATGTTGAAGGAGATTTGGTGAAATTTGTATACCTACATTGTTAATTGGTATTAACACTACTTTCTCGTTATGCAAGTTCTCAAACACAAGCAAAAGTAGGAAGAATAGTTATAATTAACCCAAGTACAACCACAGCCTACATTCAAAAATTAAGATATTTTCATACTTCATTTATCTCTCTCCCTTTTGTATGATAATTTCAAAACCCCAGACATCATGTCATTTCCCTCTACATAATTCAAATATGCATAGTTGAAAACAAATGGCAAATTTCTTTACATAACCACCTTGCCATTAGTGCACCTAAAAATCTTAAGAATAACCATGTATCAGCTACTGCTCAGTCCATATTCAAACGTCTCCAATTACCTAAAGAATACCTTGACATTAATACATTATAATATGAAGCAATATGTAACGAGTACCTTAAAAATGTTCCTATTCTTTGATCTAGTATGGCTATTCCTGAAGGTTTATCATAAAGAAAAAATTCAAAAGATGATAAAGGCATGATATCTATTAAAGAATTATTCATAATGGTGAGAAATTGCAAACAACTCAGATATAGAGTATATGAGTCATGATATATTCTGGAAAACACAGTCCTCATCAGTATATCAATAGTGGGAGAGTGATTACAAAGATGTTAGGATATGAAGCAGTTCAGACATTGGCAACAGTAGGAAATCTCTACCACCCCTACTGGGGAAGGGAAAAGGGGGGAAGGAGGTGGTAGTACCTGAGCCCAGAAATTGGAGCCACATCCAGAGGGTTGTTTGAAGAGGCCAGAACCAGAGAGACATAGCCGTCACTGGGATACCTTCCACATGCGGGGGTGGGGGTGGGGGATCTCTGGCTTCTCTCTTTCTCCTTGCCTCCAGTCTCCTGTGAGTGTCTCCTTTTGGCTAGATCCAGCCAGAAACCAGGGGCAAGGGATGCTGGGAATGAAGTTTTCAAGGTCAGCTCTCTGTGGGACAGAGGGCCCTCTCTAACCTCCCTATCAGGAGTCCAGTCAGGTTTGGGGAGGTCAGTGAATGGATCTGAGAGCAAACAGGCATGAGTCTGGCACATCAACAAGGACCCTAAAATCCTTCCAGAACAAGATTAGGGCTAAAAATATCCAACAAAAAGATAATTACTAACTTATGACACATCCACCCAGTGTGCTCCTTGACCATTGAGATAAATATGAAGATTGTGTAGCAATATCGAAAATACTTATACTGAATTATAATACAACATTATTACCCTTCTTTACTTTTTCTTTTTTTATACCACCTATCACTTTGTAAAATAAAAAATAAATCTATTTATCACGTGTATTGTGTGTTTATGCCCTACTCCTGTTAGAAAGTTAGTTCTGTTAGGGGAAAAAAAACTTTGGTTTTTTTGTTTGTTGGTGTATCTTAAGTGAACAGTTCCTGAAACATAGTAGGTGCTCAGTAAATATTGTTAGTATGAATTAAGTGATGTGAACAAAGCAAAATACAACACCCACTTTACAAGGTTGTTGTAAGAATTAAATGAGTTGGGATCACTAGCACATGGTAAATATTTTGTGTACTTAGTAAAGGTCAATTTTGCCTAAGTAGGAGAGAACAGGTGGAAAAGGAAAAGTTGAAAATCCACTGGACTGTGGTATCTATTTCCATAGAAGGGTCCACCCCAAAAATGAAGACAGAAAAATCACCATTATAATCCCAAAGAATCAATGTGTTGTGATGAGCAGAAGCTTGGATGTGTAGTTGGCCCTGCCACTTACTAGCTCTGTGCCCTTGGTCAAATTACCTAACCTCTCTGGGTAGTATTTTCCTTATCTATTAAATGGGAATAACAGTAATACCTGTCTCACTGGGTTGTATAAATACTGCCCAGCACAGGGCTTGGCACATACTGGATGCTCAGTAATGCTGGTTACTTTAGCATTAGCCTATCTTTCTTTCCTCCAGGGAGTACAAGCCAGGCCTGGAGCTGTCCGAAGTGCTGAAGACATCCTCCCTCCCTCCCTCCCTCAGTTCCTTTGTCCTTCATTCTCCCCTTCCTTTCTCTGCTTGGCTCCCCAGAGCCCTAGGGCTTGAATAGATCAAATTTTCCAAGTGGCTTCTTCGTGCCCCTGAGGGGTACAGGGAGGAAATGAGCCATAAATGAGGCACTCCTTGGGCAAGAGGGCTGGGAAGCTGACAGGCAGCTGGCGCTGGAGTGTTAACCATGGGGGCTGTGGTGGGAATGGGGGCTCCCCAGGCCAGAACCTACTTGAAGAGGTTGACATCTGAGACCCTGGTGCAGCAACCTTAGGATCCTCAAAGAGACAGTGAGTCAGCCCCAATGGCACAGCATAGCACAGCATGGTAGGTGGGTCCTCGGGGAGCTGCCCTGAAGGAAGGCAAGAAGGGCCAGGTTGGGGGGGGGGTGTCAGCAGGGTGACCCTTGGCTACAGGAGCTGAAGGGGCCCTGGCTCTAACAGGAATCCTCCGTCCTCCTTCCTTGGGTTCCTATTACCTTTTTTATTTTGTTCGTTTGTCTTTTAATGCAGCCAAAGGCATCTCTATCTTTTTGGGTTTGGATACTATGAGTTGATTAATTCCATGGGCTTGGCTCTATGAGCCAAGCAATATGTGCCTAATCATTGGCATCCATCTCCTAGAGTCTAAAAATACAAATGGTTTTCCCCAGAAGGGTGTTGAATTAACCCATTGTGCTGGAGGTGAGAGCACTGACAGCTCACACACTCTTGGGGGAAGGGCTGACACATGGGACGTGGCCAGCTTCAGAGACAAAAACAGATCATTTCCTGATTTTTACTGACAACTAGAGCACTAGAGCTGAAGGATCTTTGGGTACCTACATCTAAACTAAGCCCTCCCTGTACAGATGGGAAAACCAAGGCACAGAAAGGGGTGTGGGCTCTGTTCCACAAGTCGGGAGCAGAGCTGGAGTTAAAAGTAGCTCCACGCCTGAGTTCTCTGAGTCCCTGCATGCCATCAGCTGCAGGATTCCTGGGACGCTCAGTGTGGCCAGTGGGACCATGGGGCCAGGGCAGCTTGCTGCTGCTTTGTGAGACTGAAGGAAATCCATATGCCTTCTGTGCCTCAGTTTCTCCATCTTTACACAGAGGGGTTGTTTTAGATGTTTAGCTCTTCAAGGATCCTTCAGCTGTGATGTTCTAGGTGTTTGATAAAATGGGGATTATTGTCTTTGGTTGGGAAGTAGGAAGCCAAGCTCCAATTCCAACTCAGCTCTAACTTTTGGCGAGAGCTCGGACATCACATGGCTGTTCCACCAGAGTGGTTTCCTCCTCTGAAGAAGAGGGTAAAAGGTCTCTTCTTGGGGGCCTCGGAGAGGACAAGGCAAAGTCGTGGATCACAGGTGCTTTAGAAAGTACAAATAAGGGGGGAGGCGGTTGTCATTCATATCAAGCGAGTAGGCTTACGTTTCCAACTGGAAACAATTAGCTCTCCGGGAGCCCAGAACAAGCCCAGCTGCTCCAGAGGGGTTCATCCCGAGGGGTGGGGATGCTAGGAGACCACTTGGCGCATCATGACAGAGGAGGAGGGAGGGCCCAGGGCGCTCCTCGGAGGCTGGCAGGAGAGCAGCCCTCCCCAAGTCCCTGAGCCCGGAGCGGGGAGAAGGGTGGCATCGCAGGGGTGGCCAGCACTGCCGACTGGCTACTCTCCCAGATCGGGAGGCTGAGCCCTCAAGGGGGGTGGGGGCAGGGCTGCGGCTGAAACTCAGGCCTCCACCTCCCTGTCCAGCTCTTTCTACACCACAGTAGCCTGGCCGCTCCCCAGAGATCCCAAGATGGTGATGATTGTGGTGGTGACAGTGCTGGTGATGATGCTAACTCTTCCGAGTAAGTACCCTCTTACTCCCATTCGGCAAGTACTACTTACTACTTACTTACCTCCCTACCATAATGATTGCCCCAGTGTAGATACTCTATGCATTTTAGTTTTTGCCACAATATCTGCCAGATAACTACTGTCATCTCCACTTTACAGGTGAGAAAATGGAGGCCAGAGACGTTAAGCATCTCATCCAGGGTTAGGGACAAGTGAGTGATAAAATCAGGATTTATTCCGCTTTGTGATTCCAAGGACCTTCTTACCCCTCTGCACTGAACATAATTTCTTTTTTTTTTTAAGATTTATTTGAGAGAGAAAGAGAGAGAGAGAGAGCGAGTGGGAGGGGCAGAGGGAGAGGGAGAGAGACTCTCAAGCAGGCTCCATGCTCACACAGGGCTCGATCTCACAACCCTTGGATCACGACCGGAGCTGAAACAGAGTCGGACGTTTAACCGACTGCACCACCCAGGCGCCCCTGAACATAATTTCTAAGGACTTCCTCTGCACAGACCATTGCTGTTGGCATTGAGAAGGTATCCCTTTACTCTCCTGACCTACACTTCCAAGCGTAGGCTGCTTCCAGCTTGCCTCCCCTGGGAAGCCCTCCCTAAGCTCACAGCACCTCCTTACTGGTCCTGCTTACTGCCTGCACTTGTGGTCGGCCAGCTCTTCTCTTGGCTGGAACCTACCTCCCTACCGGCCTGGCAGTTTCTTAAGGGTGAGATTGGATTTTATCCATATGGGGCACCCAGAGTGGAAGGCTGCTCGCTGCACTAAGGGGGTGGGAAGACTTGGCCGAGGGCTGTGCCTGGGGAATGGGCCATGACCAGGCTGTAGGCAGAGGCCAAGCAGAAGTGGCAGGGTTGCAAGGTGGACATCAAAGTCCTGGGACAGTGGGATGGAGTGGGGGGTGCTCTAGTCCAAATGTCCTTGTCAAGGAGGTCCTGTGTGGGGTGGAGGATGAGTTAGAGAGACTTGTCCTCATCCTGGCTCTCTGCCAACTCCATTCAGTCTCCCTTAGTTTCCTCATCTGTACCGTGGAGATAGAATGACCTTTGTCTGAACAGGGCTGAGCGGATTAGAGAGAGGACTGTGCACGTGTATTGTAAACCCACTTGCTACAAACATGCTTGCGCTATACGCCCTGGAGTCCAGCAGAGTCAAGTGCTGGAGGACGGTGCTGGGCTTGAGGGGATGGGCAGAGGAGTCTCAGAGGGGCACCAGGAGAACTGGCCCAACTGGGATGAGTGCAGGAAACAAATAATAGGTTGAGAAAAGCAGGATTTATGGAACACCTAAGTACCAGGGACTGCGCTAAGTGCTTCATGTCATGCCCACTTAATGGTCACAGCCCCTGCATAAGGTAAGCTTTGTTTCCCACATTTCTATAGAAGAGGGAAGTGAGGGTCAGAACCTCAGAGATGGGTCTAGGGCAACAAGGCGGGGAAGCAGTGAGACAGGGCTGGATAGCTCTGACTCTGGAGCCCACAATGAGTGACTGAGCTTCAGCCCAGGATCGTGCATGGGCATCACCAGGCTGTGAGTCGGCCTTGGGGAGGATGTTAGGACCCTAAAATGGGGGGGGAGTCTTCAGACATGATGGGTCCAAATCCCTCATTTTATCAATGAGGAGGCTGAGGTTCTTGGGAGTGGTGCCGCCTGCTTCAAAATCACGCAGGGAGTAATGGCAGAAAGTGTTAGAGCGCAAATTTTATTCTTGTCTCCCTTTCCCAGGACTTACAGGGAGGCTTGTACCCTGAAGGTTGGTGCTGGGTGCTGCCACACGAGAAGATGTGCCTGCCCTCCCGGGGCCCATGGGGGGCCACTGTCAGTCATCCGAGGACAGCCTTTTTCCCTCCTCTTCTCTCTGTGGTGCTTTGGGGTGCCCTCCTGTGGGTTGGCTCCTTCCCTGATCTGGCCCTGGGGGCAGGGACCTTCATCTTAGGGGTGCTGGGTCCCTGGGACTGTGACCCCATCTTTGCCCAGGCCCTCCCCAGTGTGGCTGCCCAACTGGCTGTGGACCAAGCCAACAAGGACCCCTCACTGGTGCTGGGTTCAAGGCTGGTTTCCGTGGTCCTCTCCACAGGCTGTGACACCCCTCATGCCCTGGCCACGTTCCTGGCCCACAAGAACACCACAGCTGCTTTTGTGGGCCCTGTCAACCCCGGTTACTGCCAAGCAGCAGCGCTGCTGGCTCAAGGCTGGGGCAAGACCCTCTTCTCTTGGGCATGTGGAGCTCCAGAAGGGGGAGGTGAGCTAGTGCCCACCTTGCCTTCGGCTGCCCACGTGCTGCTGTCTATCATGAGACACTTTGGCTGGGCACGCGTGGCCATCGTGTCCTCCCAGCAGGACATCTGGGTGGCCACAGCCCGGCAGGTGGCCATGACTCTCAGGACGCATGGGCTGCCTGTGGGGCTGGTGACCTCTCTAGGACCCGGAGAGCAGGGGGCCACGGAGGTCCTGGAGCAGCTCTGCAGTGTGGACGGCCTGAAAAGTAAGTGTACCTGGGTGCCTTCCTCCTGTGGGCACAGGACTTCATATGGCCATGAAGACACTGGCCTGAGCCCTTGACCACAGCCTTGCAGTTAACCTCGCAGCAGCCTGTGAGCTAGTCCTGTTGAGCTCTGCACTTTGCAGCTCAGAGAAGGTATGTAACTGGCAAGCAGTGCAGTCGGATTTTGAGCTCTGATTCAAGCGTTGGTTGTGGAGTGGGAGCCAAAAGCTTCCTTGCTTCCCGCCTGGCACACTGAAGGAAATGAGAGCGAAGCAGTACTTGAGCCCAGGAAGGCAGCTAGAGTCAGAATCACTTTTTTTTTTTTTTTAAGATTTTATTTTTAAGTGATCTCTACACCCAACGTGGGGCTTGAACTTACAGCCCGGAGATCAAGAGGGGCATGCTCTCCAACTGAGCCAGCCACTTCTTGCCTTTATCAGGCCCCTGCTGTGCCGAGTGCTGGGTCACGTGGGGGAACAGGACCGACAAGGGGCGGGTCTCCGGGGGCAATGATGTGATGGAGAGACAGGAATATACGCAGGTGGTTATGACAGAGAGGTCAAGGCCATCCGAGGGAACAGAGGCTTGGAGAATCTGATGAGGTTTAGGGCTGGGCCCTGGGGGTCTGAGGCTTCTTGGAGGAGGTGGCAAGTGTCTGTCTTTCAGGAAGTAGTCAGCTAGGGAGACGCACGGTGGGGAGACTGTAGGGCAAGGGCGGCGCCTGGAGAACAGAAGGGACCTTAAAGTTAATCTAGACTGGGGTTATTTCAAACTGTGGCTTGTGGCCCATCGGGGTCAAGAAACTAGCGAATCGAGACTAGCAGTACTAAAAAAGAAAGAATGGGCTAGAAAGAGAGAAGAACAGAACTGAGTGGAAGAGACAAAGTAGAATGGGACAAAGGTGGCAAGTATGAGAATGCGTGGCGGGCAGCAGGGGAAAGTGTGCTGTCTGAGACTCCTGACGGCCGCCGCCGCGCCCTCCACCTGAGGGAACTGCAGCCGGAGCCTGAGGGCGGGTGGGCAGCCCCTGGGCTCGTGCAGCCGAGAGTTCGCGCCAGGTGGACAGCGAGACCTGGCCCAGGGGTGCCCGCTGCCCGTTAGGAACAGGACATCCCTTCTCTGAGCCCCGGCTTTCCAGTGGGTGAAATGGGGATAATGACAGCCACCTCACAGGGTCATGAGCAGCAACAGCTTGTGGCTGAGCACTTTGTAAACACCTCATTCAGCCAAGAGCCACTGAGCCCTGCCCTGGGCCCGAGCCTGGCTGGGCTCTGGGGAGGAGGTGGGGAGAGGGTGCCCAGGCCCCAGCTGTGAGGAGCTCCGGTCTGGCGGGAGCTGCTTCGCTTGGGGGTGGGGAGGGCTTCCCAGAGGAGGTGACACCAGGCAGGCCTGAGAAGGAGAAGCTGATTGCAGGCGGCAATGGGGAGGAAGGCGCTCCAGGCAGAGGGACGAGCTAGTGCAAGGTAATGGAGTAACACGTCCACGGGACTGGGACAATGGACAGCTCAGTTCTGTGTGGCCGGAGCTTGGCGGCAAGGGGTAGGGGACACCTCATCAGACTCCTTCTCCACCCCTGTTGCAGAGTATTGAGTTCCAACCAAATTGCCGGCTTTTAGGAGCCAGGCGCTGAGTGGTTCAGGGCATATTCTTTGGGGTCAGATTGCCGGAGTCACACTCCTGGCCCCAACTCTTACCAGCAGTGTGACCTCAGGCAACTCACTAAACCTCTCTGGGCTCTAGTGTCCTCACTAGACATGGTGACATGAGGCTAATAACCACCCCCCCCCCGCCCCATCCCAGTCCACACTTCCTCCCAGGTTGTGGTTATCAGCTTTCCCCGTGGCCAACTGCAGAACAGCGCCCCCAACTTATCAAACAAAGGGTTCTTTTGATTAGAAGCCAGAGCCAACAGTGCAGAAGAGATGGGGCAAAGGAAGCCCTGGTTCTCTTTCTTCCCAGTCCTGGTGTGTGAGTCTCTGAAGGTCGTCCCCTCTACGCCGGCACAGGGAGCAAGAGGCCTGTGGCCCACGGCTTACACAGCATGGCTACCCAGGGGCTCAGCAGAGCCCAGGGCTCCAGGCTCTGACTTCTACATGACCAGGGGGCCTCAGGCGCCAGCAAGGAGACCCCCCAGGCTTCCTGGGTGGCTCTGTTTTCCTGGATTTGCTAGAGAAAGGGATTGCAGCAGGAACCTGAGTGGAGACCCTTCGTTGGCTGAGGTTGTAGCCCTGGTCAGAGACCCAGGTGGAGAAGAGGAAAGATACAGGGGACCCCTACCTTGGATAGATGTGTGAGACCCTTGCCTTGGGCAGGGGCTCTCTTCTGTCCTGGGGGCCTGGGGAGGAAATTGGCTGCCTTATCACCAAGGGCCTATCTCTCGCGCGAAGGCAGAGGAATGAGTTCACGGTAGGGGAGCTGACCTGAGAGTTAGGAGCAGCTCTCCCGGGCCACAGATCCTGGGCGTCAGGGAAGGCCAGCAGAGGCAAGCCTGCCACTTCTCCCCCCCACCCCCCAGTTGTGGTGCTTTGCATGCACTCGGCACTCCTGGGGGGCCCGGAGCAGACCGCCCTGCTGAGCCAAGCGTGGGCCCAGGGCCTGGCAGACGGGAGGCTGGTCTTCCTGCCCTACGATACCATGCTCTTCGCCTTGCCCTACCGCAACCACTCCTACCTGGCTCTCAGCGACAGCGGACCCCTGCAGGAGGTCTACGACGCCGTCCTCACCATCAGCCTGGAGTCCGGCCCCGTGGACAAGGCCTCTGCAGCCGCCAGGGCCAGTGGAGAGGTGGCCGCCCAGCTGGAGCCGGAGCAGGTGGGTCCGTCCGGGCCCTGTGAGGCAGGCAGGTTACGTGCGCCCCCCCACATACTCTAGGCCTTCCTGGCCTTGGCCAGCTACCCACCCGGCCGGCCAGCCCCAGCTCCACTGTGGGCACATGACCTGTCCCTTATTGGACAAAGTGTCCCTGCCTAGTCCCTAGGGATACTCTCTCCATCTGTAGTTCTCTCTCCCTCTCTCTCTCTCGTCTGTGTGTGTGCACGTGCTTGCTTGTGTGTGGGTGCCTATTGATCGCTCTTGGCCCGCTTCGTCAATTCTCCCTCTCTTGTGACTTTTTGCTTCTATTTTTCTATCTCCAGCTCAGCGCTTGCAATTTTCATTTCTGGCCCAGCTGCTCTTTCTCTCACAAACATTCTCCCTCTGCATCTGCCTAGCAAATTGTGCAGAGCAGCAGGAGAGATGCTGGGGTGTGGGAGAATGGGAAGGTTTTCTGGAGTCACTGCTGTGAATCTGAGGGGGGCCAGCGGGGCGGGGGGTGCGGGTGCAGGCTCAGTGTTGGCGTACAGGACTCAGCCGCTTGAGTCCCCCTTGGGATGTCTGTTTCTTGGTGACAAGAAGGCGACCGTGTCTGGAGGTGATGACAGGGATGCAGATGCTGATGGAAGGTTTTATAACGAGGCATTCATCTGACAAATGTGCATTGGGTCTCTCTGCTGTGCCATTGGGCCAGGCCTCAGGGACACAGCAATGGATAAGACAGACCTGGCCTTCAGGGAACTTCCATTAGGGTGAGACAGATAATATCCAAACAACCATATAACCAAATTCAAATAGTGATAATGTCGCCAAGAAAATGAAATAGGATAAAGTGACAGAGAGTGGCCGGGATGGAGAAATGGGCAACAGGAGTTAGGACAGGCAGGGGGGCCCACTGCGAAGAGGTGGCTCTTGAGCTGAGTCCTGAATGGGAAGGAGGCAGCCAGGGTGCAGATCTGGGTGAGGAGCGACCAGGCAGGGGCAGCGTTAGGTGTAAGGCCTGGAGGCACAGTGAGCTTTGGAGGCTAGAGGAACAGGCAGAGGGCGTAGAGAGGCTGGACTGTCATGAAACGTGGCAACAGGGGTCTGAGATGAGCTTTGGGCCAGGCCATGTGAGGCATTTTATGCCAGGGTAAGGAGTTTCAACTTATATGTGAAATGGGAAATGATCAGCAGGTTTTAAGTAAGGAATAATTTGAGTCATTTTTTAAAAAGATTTATTTTAGAGACCCACAGAGAGAGAGAATAAGTGGAGGGGCAGAGGGAGAGGGAGAGAGGATCTGAAGCAGACTCCGTGCTGAGCGCACAGCCCAACCCTGGGCTCGATCCCTTGACCCTGAGACCGGAGCTGAAACCAAGAGTTGGCCACCTAACGCCTGCACTACTCAGGCACCCCTTGATTTATGTTTTTTTAAAAAATTGCTTTGGGGCACCTGGGTGGCTCAGTCGTTAAGCGTCTGCCTTTGGCTCGGGTCATGATCTCAGGGTCCTGGGATTGAGCCCCACATCGGGCTCCCTGCTCCGCGGAAAGCCTGCTTCTCCCTCTCTCACTCCCCCTGCTTGTGTTCCCTCTCTCGCTGTGTCTCTCTCTGTCAAATAAATAAAATCGCTTTGGTTGCCTGAGTGGCCTGAAGAGACCCGATGAAGCAAGGAGGCTTTAGGAGGCTCCTGTGTGGGCCGGGTAAGCAGTGAGGGGGCCTGGACCCAGGTGGCAGGAGCAGAGGGGGTGAGGAGTCAATTGGGTTGTGAATAAGTTCTGAAATAAAACCAAAAAGATTCAATGACGAATGGGAAGAGAGAAAGAGAGGAGTCGGGAATCAAACCTGGACTTGAGACACCAGGTGGTGGTTCCATTTCCCAAAGTGCGGGAGGAGTGGGGTTTGGGCAACAGAACTAGACAGAAGCCTTGAAGAAAGGAGTTCAGTTTCAGACATATCAGGCAGGTTTGAGGTGCCTGTGAGGCATCGGAGTTGGGGGTGGCCACGGAGACTGTGACACCACTGAGTGGGGACTGAGGTCAAGGTGGGACCACAGAGAGGGCTGCGTTGAGGGCAGGGTGGGGGTGATAATCCACATGATTGCAGCTGGCAGGGCTCAGAGATGTCTGGGAGTCAGTGCCATGGGGTTAAGGGGTTGAGGGACCTTCTCTTCCACAGGTGTCCCCGCTCTTTGGGACCATCTATGATGCTGTTGTCCTGCTGGCCCATGCCCTGAACCGCTCTCAAAGCCATGGTGCTGGGCTCTCAGGGGCCCACTTGGGGGACCATACAGGGGCTCTGAACGTGGCTGGCTTTAGCCAGAGGATCCGGACGGATGAGAAGGGCAGGAGGCTGGCTCAGTATGTGATTTTGGACACAGATGGTCAGGGAAGGCTGCTGGTCCCCACCCACATTCTGGACACAGGCACGTGGCGAGTGCAGCCCCTGGACAGGGCCATACACTTTCCAGGAGGGGCCCCTCCGGCACGTGACTCCAGCTGCTGGTTTGACCCCAATATGCTGTGCATAAAAGGTAATTCATCATCCATCCATCCATCCATCCATCCATCCATCCATCCATCTAGCTGTCCATCCATCTAATGCATTTTCCTCTTCCTGGAGTGCCCCCCACCTTGCCTGTCAGGCCTGGGACCCCTCTTCCATGCTCCCCACAGCACCTGGGTGAATTGCTTTATGTTCATAGGGTGTGTGTCCCACGCTGGGGAGGACCAGTGTCACCTGTTCCCTAGACTAGCAGGTAGCTCAGGAAGCTACCTTCCCCCAATTGTTTCTTTGCCCCTCGTCTTCCACAAATGCTGCTGGAGGACCTCCCACATGCCAGGCACTGTGCACAGCCCCAGGGATATAGGAGTGAATGAAATGATGTCCCTGCCCTCATAGAGCTGATGTCCTTGAAGACCAGCCCCAGGGCCTGCTTTCCAGGGGCCTCTGTCTAGTGGCAGAGACAGGGACAGCTGAAAACAATACAACACAGTGCGATCAGAGCGATGAATGGGGTAGCCAGGGGCTGACGGAGCCCACAGGAGATCCTCCTCCATCAGCCCTGGCTCACAGACTTCACTGTCTAGCAGGTTTCAATTCATTCACTCAACACATCAGTCAGCAAACATTTATTGGGCATCCGCTGTGTCCTAAGCTCGAGCTGAGAATTGAGGATGCAATGGCAGATAAGACTCCTGCTCACAGCCAGCACCCATGATGAAGCTCACCAGCTAACGGGGGACAGGGTAGGGCAGGTGCTCTGGGACAGGGCTCTGAGACGGGACACCAAGAGGTGGTGGGAGCTTGAGTAGCAGTCCTGGCCACAAGATGTGTCTTCTCTCAGGGATCCGAAAATGGCAACTCACACTCTAGCCCAGGATAGTCATGATTATCTCCACTACAACTGATCAGACATTATGGATTGAGAGACCAGACAGCAGGGGCTTTGGGGCAAATGTGCCCAATGCTGCTGCTGACTAGCTGTGTGACCTTGGGCAAGTTGCATACCCTCTCTGGGACTCCATCTCTCATGTATAAATAGGAACAAAGACCTAGCACCCTCAATGGCTTGTCCTTGTACGAGGGGCAAGGCAGAGCCCAGGAGCAGAGCTTGTACTTTGAGGAGATGGGAAGGGGCTGTGCGGTCACAGGTTCTCAGTGAAAACCACTCCCCCAGGGGGCACTTAGGAACCCCAGGACTGGCTGGACTTGTCCTGTCCACGGCTGGCTTCCCTGCCGCCTGAGTCTCAGGGGTCTTGCTGGCAAGAGGATGTGCCACGTTCTTTGTTTTCTCTGATTATCTCTGTCTTGAAATGTTAACATTAGAGATTCATTCATTCACCTCTCCTTTCAGCCTCCGCCGTATTCCTTGACTCCCTTTGGGAGCAAGATTCCTTGAAATGGTGTCCATGCTAAGGGGATTAAATGTCACTTCCCCTCTTCTCTTGCACCCTCTCCACGGACCCACCACTCTCGTAACAGGAGCAGCCATATCGAGGCCCCTGTGGCCTCCATGGGGCTGAGGCCCAGCGCTAGCAGTCAGTCTGTGCCTTGCTCGGCCAGGGAGCGGTCAGCTCCACTTGCTCCTCCCTGCCGCCCCGTCGCTCTCCAGCCTCCCCTGCTCCTTCTCCGGCACCTTTCTGTTCTCCTGCAGTGCTGACCTGTTACCAACTCCTGTGGCCTCGGCGCTTTGAGCCTTTCTGTGTTCTCTCTGCACTCACTCCCTTGGCGTCTCATCCATGCTTGTGGCCCCCAGATTGACGTCTCCAGCCTGTTGGCTCCCACACTCTGCATCTGCCCCACCTCCTACTGGACATGTCCAGTAAGATGCTACCTGCAGGTCTGGTGGGCATCTCAGACTTGATGTTGTCTGACCCTGAACTCCTGGTTTGCCCCCCAGCCTGCTTCCCATCATCTTCCCCATTGCAGGTAATGGCCCCCCAACCTCCCAGAGGCGCAGGAACCCTCTGTCTCCTCACACCCCACATCTGGTCGGTCAGCATGCCATGAGGGCTCCATTTTTAGAATTTGCACAGAAGCAGAGCTGTTCCCATTACTCACTGCACCCTCCCTGAGCCAGGCCCTCATCATCGCTCACTGGATTGCTACCCTGCTTCCCCCTTGTCCTTGCACAACCTGATAGGTTGGAGGATACTTTGGAACCGTGATCAGATCGGGCACGCCCCCAGCAGAACCTGCAGAGCCGTGGCCTCACCCGGAGTCACGCCAGAGTCCTGGCCTCAGACATCACAGCACCCTGGCCCCTCAGCATCCTGGTCCGTCTTCCTCCCGCTCTGCCCGGCCCTCCCTCGATCACACCTGGCCGATCCTGCTTCAGAACCTTGACACTCGCTGCCCTCTAGGCCCGGAATGCTTTTCTGCGCGGGCTGTATGCTTGCTCCCTCGTCGTCTCCAGATTAAGCCTCAGAGCTTAGCCCCTTGGAGCCTGGGAGAGTGTTAGGATGGTGCGGTGGTGAGGAGCCCAGAGGCCAGAGCAAAACTGCTTGGGTTTGAACCCAGTCTCTGGCACTCAGACTGTTACTTCTCTCTTTCCTCTTCTGCCAAATTGTGATCATGACCATAGCTACTTCCAGAGATCATTGTGCAGAATAACCGAAGTGAAATACACAATAGCCTCAGAATAGGTGCTTCATGCAGTACGATAGTATAAGAGGATTGCAAGGTATTTGCTGCTATTATTATGATGGACTTAACTCAGATTGGGGGCCTCAGCAGAGGGCAGACAGCAGTGCTGGTCCTCCAACAAGAGGACAGGAGGAGGCAAGGAAGGAGGAAGGGATGGCCCCCTTCCTGTGGCAGCAGAGGTCAATGTCCTTTCTCCAGAACAGGGCTGGGCATTTAGCCTTCTTGCCCGCCTTAAGCAGATGCTGGTGTTGCCCAAACCAAGTAGCCCTCCCAACCTTGCCCAGTGATCCTTAGCAGCCTCTTTATAGCCAACTTCTGAGGTGAGGGCTGGAGATTTGGAATCAGTGTAAGGAGGGCTCTCCTAACAGAGTGAAGGACAATGAGACTGGCTGCCAAAACAGTAAGTGGCCCATCCTAAGGAGGATGTAAAAAGTAGGACAGCAATTGAGAGGGATACAAAATTTTATTCAGCACCTGCCACATCCAGGCCCTATGTTGGGTGCCAGGCACAGTGAGATGAATAAAACACAGGCCCTGCTATCAAGCTACTCTGTCTAGTGGGAAGGGACCTGCTATGCCAGGAGACAGAAGACCATAGTATGATCAGGACTATAATGGGACCTGAGCAGGGTCCATGGGGACCTGGGGACAGGGAGCCCAAGAACCCAGACAGAAACACTAGGAATCAGTATCTGTGTGTGATGACCAGTCCACAGATAGGACTTTCCCACTTGGAGGCCGTTCTGAGCCTCATCCCTGGGGAGGGTCTGGGTAGGGGCTTCTGTTCCCATTTCCCAGAGGAAGGCCAAGGACGAGGTGCAGGAGCTGGGGGAAGGGGGCTGCCCGCCTTGTGCTGTTGTTACTATTAAGACTCACATCCGTCCTGCTCCGCCCACAGATACACAGCCCCCGGGCAGCCTCCTTGCTTTTGCCCTGGCCTGTCTCCTGGTGCTGGCCGGCGGGGCCCTCACTTGCCTCATCAGGTGAGACTCTGTCTGCACTGGAGCTGAATTCTGCCCCTCGGTGCCCCCCACCCTACAGGGCCTCTCTTCCATAGGCACACCTGGCCACCTGCAGGAGATTTTCCTATTCTCCATCCCAGCACCTCAAGGACTGCCCAGCACTCCTGTCCGCCCTAGAGCCTCGGTCAGGGCCCTGTCGAGGTTGGGGTGCCTCCCGAAAAGGTCCATTTGGAAGTTGGGGAAGAAGCCTGGGACCTTACACAGGTCTGTCCCTCGCTGAGCTTCAGGTTATGAACATGGACCAGGATGACTCCCTGGGCCCTTCAGCGTTGAGAACAATTCTTCCTGGGTCTGAAGTCCTCTGTGTTCCCTGAGCCTCAGCCATACCTGGGAGGGGTAGCCCTCCATGCCCAGCCCTCACCCCAGGCTCTGATCACCTCAGAAAGCCTCCAGGTAATTTGGGAACTCGCAGGCTAGGGGCCAGCAGGCATATCAGGCCAGATGGCAAGCCCTGAGCTGGGGCCGAGGGTCTCTGTAGGAGGAAGTGCTCAGCGGTGCCCTCCCAGCCCAGCTGGTACTGCTGGGGAGACAGGAAGAGGGCTCCGGGGTCAGCGCAGGTCCAGGGACCAGATCAAGGTGGGAGTGACATGTGCGCCATCCCTCTGCCCTGCACTTTCTCCTGCCTCCAGATTGGGCATCCAACAGCTGCGGCTGGTGCGGGGCCCCCACCGGATCCTGCTGACAGCCCAGGAGCTCACCTTCATCCATCAGCCCCCAAGCAGATGTGTAGGTGGGGCAGGCACCGGGTTGGCTGGGCAAGCCACTGATTGAAGCCTGGCCAGGCTCTTGACCACGACTGCTCCCTCCAGAGGCTGCACATGGACAGCGTGAGCGAATCAAGGAGTCCGGTGGACGGCGGGAGACTGAGGTCGGTGGCCCAGGGGTCAGCCAGGAGCCTGCCGGCCCCCCAGGAGCCCACCAATGTGGCCCTGTACCAGGTGAGGGCCTCTGTCACCCCATGTCCAGGCCTGAGGAGCTGCAGTCAGTTTGGGAGAAGCCGAGGGAGCCCATGGCCTCTTGGTCGTTGGTATGCCCTACTCCTGTTACAGGATGGGAAACTGAGGCTTGAAGAGGACCGGTGACTTTCCTGGGTCCCACAGCAAATCAGTGGCATGGTAAGAGTGGGAAGCAGGACTCCCAGCTCCCAGTTCAGCATGGTTCGTGATCGGACCTTGAGAAACAACCGGTTCCTGGCCACTTGGGTCTGAGCACTCCCAGCATGGGACCATCCCAGGGCTTCTAGCCTAGGTCACTGTCCCACCTGTTTCGGCAAGGGACAGTGAGATCCCAGGTCCCTGAGGCTCAGAGGTGTGGGCTGGCACCCAGCCCGAGACAGCCTCTGGGCAGAGCCTCGCCACCAGCTGATAGGGAGGCTGCAAAGTCAGAGATTAGACCAGCAGGATTCTAAAGTTGCTGTGGTTTCTCAGGTGCTGTGTTCCCAAATTCGACAATTCACTGATGCTCCCATTCTCATGCTCTGTGACTCACGGTTGACGAGCCGGGCTAACTGTACAGGAGGCGACATGAGGCTCATGCTCCTTCTTTTCCACCTTCTCTCCAGGGGAATCCCATCTTTTCTCTTTTATGCTGAAAGGAGGCTTTAATGATGCACACAGCGTGTTTTGTCTGCTCCTCTGAGTTAACTGACGGGCCGTGGGTGCGGCTGAGGAGCCAGAAACCCATCAGTGACAGGGGGCAAAGGGCTGAGAATGCAGCTAGCTCTGGGCCAGGCCGGGGTGAGGACAGAGCGGCATCCTGAAGCTTCCTTCTCACCCACCCTCCCCTCTCCTACAGGTCCTGGGTCACAGACCGCCCTCCCCAGCCCCAGTCACTTCCCAGGCTTTGGGGTGTCGTGGGTGCCTGAGGCCTGCAGAGTAAAGCTGACCTTGAGACTGGGAGCTCACATGCTTTATATGCACTAGTTGTTAGCCTTGCGTTGTGGGTGGGGGTCTCATCTTCACTTTCTGGAGCTGGAACACGAGGCTCAGAGGACCAAAGTCACTTACGCAAGGTCACAGAGCTAGACAGTGGCGGAATTAGGACTGAACGCAGGTCTGTCAGCCAAAGCCGGGCCCCTGGCTTCGCCCCACCAAAGGGAAAGTCTAACTTTGGTTTCCGCTGGCTAGGCTCTGCCTGGCTCAGAGTGCACAGAAAGGATACATTTATGGGGAAGAAGCTGAGGCCAAGAAACACCGAGGGATTTACCCAAGGCCACACAGCTGGGGACCAGAGGCGGTAAACTCGTTCTTCCTTAACAGGGAGAGTGGGTGTGGCTGAAGAGGTTTGAAGCTGCCCCTGAGCTGCGGCCCAGCTGTCTCAGCCTCCTGAGAAAGGTAGGGCTGCAGAGGGGGTGGGGGGCGGGCTGTGGAGCGGGTGCTGCCGGGAGACCCCTAGTGGTATGGAGTGGGCCCCACTCAACATAGAAGCTTCTAGCCTCCGGAAGGAGTCCTTCCTATAGTCACAGTCTCTGCCCCATGGCCGACCCCCCAACCACTATTATACACCATCACTGCCATCTTCACACGCCAGCATCCCTGAAGTCACGTCACCACCCCAACATGGCCAACACCACAACCACCAGGGGCACAGTCCCTTCCATCAGTATCATCAACACCCTCGAAGGATGCCATCCCGTGCCCTCCAACCCTCCACCCGTCCACCCATTTATTCACTGTGTACTGAGCACCACCTATGTGCCAGGCCATGTTCTGGGTTTGGGGGTACAGCTGTGGAGAAGAGGGACAGGGCTCCTTCCTTCAGGGAGCTTCCAGTCACTTGTTCATCACTAACCACATGAGCCCCTTCACTCCTGAGGTTGCCACCATCCTGAGAGGCACTGTGGGCTGGAGGACAGAGCACAGGATTTGAGTCAGGAGGGTCCTAAGGAGAGTTCTGCCTCCGTGAAACGCTTAGCTTTCCTGTAAAATGGAACTAATGAAGTCCACTCCTGGGGAAGGATGAGGATTGGAGAGGACATATGAAATAACCTAGAACTGTCCCTGCTCAGCAGTGTGCCTTTGATAAATGGTGAATTTTATTATAATTATTTCCCACATGACCACCACCTGAAATCAAGTTTGGAAAGATTAAGTGACTGGAGGCGAGGGTAGGCATGTCCTGGTGGGCATCTTGCAACCAGAGTGAATAGATGTTTCTTAAAAGAAAGAGTCCTAGATGTGGTCAAATAAGTTTGGAAATTGCTTGAGTTAGCCATCGGGCTTTTCAGAACCTTCACTATGTTCTGGTTATCTGTGACCGTGTAACGAAATGTAGTGGTTTCAAACAACAATCATTTTTATGATATACTTGTGTGGGTAGGAAATTTGGGCAGGGCTCAGCTGAGCAAGTCCTTGGTTCTATTTGGCATTGGTTGGGGGTCACTCAATGGTATTAGGCTTTAAATGGGCTGTCAGAGGTTGGCAAACTATGGCCCACAGGCCTGTTTTTATAGAAAAAGCTTTACTGGAACTCATGCGCATTCCTTTACATATTGCCTATGTCAGCTTTTGCCCTCAGATGGCCGAGGTATTTGTGACAGAGACTGTATGGCCTGCAAAGCATAAAATATTTACGAACTGGACTTTTGCAGAGAGTTTGCTGACCTCAGGTCTAGAGGGCCTACAATGGCTTTACTTACACACTTGGTCACTTACACGCGTGGCAGGGCATTTGGAAGAGTGGGCTCAGCCAGACCTGACTTTCCACTCTGTGTAGTCTAAGGGCCTCTCCACGTGGTCTCTCCAGTGTGATGACTCTGGGTAGAGGGACTTCTTACAGCCATTCAAGGCCCCAACAGAGAGGGCTCCAAGAGACAGAAAATAGAAGCTGCCAGTGTCCTAAGAACCAGACCCAAAATGCACAAGACCACTTCTACCATGTTCTGTTGGTCACAGCCATCACAGAACTCGCTCAAAGGGAAAGGACAGATGTCCCGCCGCTTGATATCAGGAGGGTCAAAGGATTGAGGCCATTCTCAACTCAACAGATATATTAATATGATTGTGACTTATATTCAGGTCTCCCCCACTTAGTTGACCCTTGAACTGTTTTTGTGAGGAGGTCCACACCAAACCCATCTCTCTTGCTTGGACAAATGTTAGCATTGCTGGTTGGGTTGGAGCTCTCTGACCTGCTGGGCAGCCATCAGGGAGGCTGTTTTCTTCTTGAGGCTGATCCCTTCTGGTCTTCTGCCTCTCCTCATCAGTCCTTGAGTCTTGGGGGGAGAGAATGTACAGTTTACAGGTACATGGTGCCACTTAGGTTGGGGAAACAGGCTTAGATGCCTATACCGTGGAGTTGGCTACAACTTACTTATTTACCCATGACATTTCCACTCAGTTTTTCACCTACTTATTCATCCGTCCATCATCTGTCCATCTATCCATCCATCCAACCATCCAACCATCCATTTTCTATCCATCCATCCATGTATCCATGCATCCATGCATCCATTTATCCATCATCCATCTATCCATCCATCTAACCATCCATTTATTCACCCATCCATCCATACATGCATCCATCCATCCATCCATCATCCATCATCTATCCATCCATCATCCATCCATCCATCTATCCATCATCCATCCAACCATCTATCCATCCATCCACTTATCTATTCACCCATCCATGCATGCATCCATCCATCCATCCACATATCCATCTTATCTATCCATCCATCCAATATTTCTGGTGTCTCTCTGTGCTCTGCCCTGTGCTGGGTGCTAAATACTGGAGGCCCAGATGTGGGTTGTACCTGGTCCAGCCTTCGACAAGCCCCTGGGGGCTGCTACTGTGCCCATTGCCCCAACAGATGCGGGAGCTGAGGCATGAGAATGTTGCTGCCTGCCTGGGCGTCTTTGTAGCCCCTGGGGTCAGTGCTTTGGTGCTGGAGCACTGTGCCCGGGGCAGCCTGGAGGACCTGCTGCAGAATGAGGCTCTGCGGCTGGACTGGACCTTCAAGGCCTCTCTGCTGCTGGATTTGATCCGTGTGAGAACCCTCCCTGGGTCTGAAGCTACGGGGGCCATGGGGAGGGCAGGGAGACAAGAGATGCTCAGATTTCCAAGACCTGGTCTCTTTCCACTTTGTCTAAGAAAAACTTGAACAGTGTGGGAAAAGGTGAGAGGAGGCAGGAAGGGTTTTTAGGGTCTGTGGGATTCTGAGAGGACCAGGGGCCCCTTTCATTCATCACAGGCCTTATGGACCACCATTATGTCCACTCCAGGGCATGCGGTATCTGCACCATCAGCATTTCCCTCATGGCCGCCTCAAGTCCCGAAACTGTGTGGTGGATGGACGCTTTGTTCTCAAGGTCACTGACCACGGTTATGCGGAGCTCCTGAATGTTCAGCGGGCTCCTCGCCCCCGGCCAGCTCCAGAAGGTCAGCTCAGGGGTAGGCAGGGGCTACCAGTAGGTTCTGAGGCCTCTGTTTCAATTGGATGCTTATGAGGCAGGGGGAGGGGGGAGATGTCCAATCCTTCAGCACCTCCCGTGGTGTGACCTTGAGCTGCCTCCAGCCCCTTGCCTGTGAATGGGGGAGAACAGAAGCACCTACATCCTCCTGGGCAAGGACACCACATGTGTGAAGCGTCCGCCCATCTCGGCCCAGCTTGGGGGTCAGTGGGTGAGGACGGTGTGGCCCTGCCCTGTGACTGCAGAGCTGCTATGGACGGCTCCGGAGCTGCTGCGGATGCCGGGGGCGCCTGGGCGGGGGACCCTCAAAGCAGACATCTTCAGCATCGGCATTGTCCTGCAGGAGGTGCTGACGCGAGGCCCACCCTACAGCTCCTCGGGGCTCTCCGCAGAAGGTACAGCATCCCTGTCCTCCTTCCTCGGGCTTCCCCTGGCTGGAGTCCCCATGTAGTTGGGGAGCCCTGTGGCCATCAGGAAATCCAGGCCTGGGAATAACCACACAGACACACTTGGCCTGGTTTGACTGTGAGAATTGAGTTTCTTTGGCTTAAGCCAGGCAGCCTTCAGCAGCTCTGCCAAAATGGCAGCTGACCAGCTCTGGGGCTAAAGACATTGGTTTCTGGGAGAAAACCTCCACACCCTTCTGCCTCTTCCAGGGTCATTGCGGTGTCTGTGGGTGCTCATGCCCTAACCAGCCCCCTTGCTTAGTGTCGACTCTGTGCTCATGCAGACCTCAGTTTTCCCCAGCTGTGTCACTAACTTACTACACGACTTTACACAAATCACTTCCCCCTCTCTGAGGCTCAGTTTTCTCATCTTTCAAATGGGGATGAAATAAAAAATGGGCCAGACATCTGGCCCATGTCGGATGTGGCTAAGCCGCTCAGTATTTGGGGACTTGCTTCTCTGTCCAGGTGGGGCTCCTTCAAAAGCATCTCATCTCCTTCAAGGTGTGCAGGATCCTCACTCATACCTTCCTCATCATCACCTGGTCTTAGACATTTTCTTTGACCCCGGTGCCAGGGCCCAACTTCAGAAACATTTCCTCCCCCTCTGTGTTGTTCTTCTAGCTGTCCCCCTGCTGCCTGTGTCCAGTCCCGGGGACCTGTCCCCACAGACAGCCTGGCATCTCAGCCACAGTGCAGGGCAGCGACGAAGCTGAGCCCTCCATCCCCTCCCACCCCCAGTGGATAATCTCATTCAAGGGAGGCCTGGCTCACTTCCTTTCTCCACCAAAGCACTGCTCAGTGAGTAATGAGCATTCCAGGCCCCAGATTTATGAGGTGGAGGAGTGGGAAGGAGAGGGGCCTTTGTCAGGCCATTTGTTTAACACTCCTCAGCGGCCTGGCCCCCCACATTTGCCCGCCAGGAGAGGGGAGACCGGCCAGACGGAGTGTGCAAGCCAGGCTGCACACGGGCCTGGACTTCATGAGGTTTTAGGGGAAGGGACCAGGCCTGGAATCCTTGGATGGTCACCATTGGATTGGGCTGTCAGTCCAGGGCCTGTTCCTTCTTGGGCGGGGGGTGCCCTCCCTGGTCTCAGGGAGGAAACGCAAAGAGCACAGGTACTGGGGGACACTGACCTAAGTCTGAAATCCCTTTCAGGGTCTGAGCCTCAGTTTCCTCATCTGTAAAATGGGGACCAAACATGGTCTGGACTGGACATAGGCAGCAGGGGGACAGCTAGAAGAACATACCTGCCTCCCAGAGTGGTTGTGAGGATTCAGTGAAATTCTTTACACAAAGTGCCTGGCCCCTGGTGGGCACTCTATAAATAATTTGCCTGAGTGGTTTTAGGGATGTGCTGATGGGGGACCCCACATTCTCTCCTGACTTCCCAACTTGGAAGCAGACCCTCCTTGCTCTCAGAAATAATATCTTTTCAAGATCTTGTGTGTGTGTGTGTGTGTGTGTCTCTGTGTGTGCGTGGGGGGCTGGGGGGCACCTGCAGCTTCCAGAATAATAACTGCATTATT
This sequence comes from Neomonachus schauinslandi, assembly GCF_002201575.2. Classification (NCBI taxonomy): domain Eukaryota; kingdom Metazoa; phylum Chordata; class Mammalia; order Carnivora; family Phocidae; genus Neomonachus; species Neomonachus schauinslandi. Next base: position 56,176,778 of record NC_058413.1, on the reverse strand, counting down.
CCACTGGACAACCTTGTGAGGGGGTAAGGGCATTCTTTTGGGATAATTGATTGAGGCTCAGAGAAGGGAAGGGACTTCTCAGCGGGAAGCAGTGGGTCCGTGCTCTTGCCCTCAAATCTCCTGGAGCCATCCATCCGTGGAGCACATTCCCACAGAGCTGGATGGGCAGCCCCCTCCCGCAGCCACGGACATGGCCCCTCAGTCACGGTGATGTGGTGCGGACTGGGTGTGGGCAGCGCGCCTGGCGTGGTGAGGGAATGCGAGACCCGGCCTGGCCTGGGCTGGTGGCTTTCAGCATGTTCACGTACGAGGACTCCACTTTAATGTCACATGCTACTATTTGATTTTTAATATCCGCTCACCGAGACAATACCCAAAGACAGAATCTGCTCTGAAATCAGCAACACTTTGAAATGGATTTGTATTTTATTCATCCCAACACCATCCGAATACTTTTTGAAAAAGAGTTGTACGTGCGTGTGTGATGTATTATTGATTCCATCTGCATACAGCTTTCCAGACCCTTTACCCAGAGGCCCTCAGGGTCTGATGCCTGCAGGCTGGAGGCCTCTGGGCAAAGAAAATCATGCAGGAGGAGATCAGGCTCAGATCTAGAGTTTTCTTCTTACCAGCCCTGTAGCTGTGCGTGAGCTACTTCACTCCCAGGACCCTCAGTTTCCCTATCTGTAAAATGAGACAGGGACTCATGCCCTGTCCCCAACCAGGGGGCCAACAAGGAGCGGGGAGGGGATTGCAATCCAGAACGAAGCTTCTTCTCAGTGCCATTAAGGGCCCCCACCTCCTCGGCCAAAAGAGGAGGATCCTAGTCCTCCTCAGGGAGTAACCAGCTGTACCCTTCAGCCCTAGGAAGTCTGTACTATTTTATGCCCTTTTTATACATGAGTAAACTGAGGCTCAGAGAAGTGACATAACTTAGAACGTCAGTGGGGGATCTAGAAGTCCCCTCCTGATCTCAGCCCCACTTCCTCCCAGTGCCCTTGTGAATCTCTCAGCTCCCCCAGTGTCCCCAGTAGCTTCCCGAGGTGGAGCTTTTTTGAGCAGTTGTTAGATGGGGAAACTGAGGCACAGAGTGATGGCAAGTGGCAGAGCCAGAGCTAGAACACTGATCTGTTGGACCTCGACTTAGTCTGGTGGTCTTTATTACAGGGAGTGGGGATGGGAAGATCATGGCAGGGGCTGTCTTGGGAAAATAATAATGATGATGATAATGAAAGCAGACAGTCTTGTTTTTTACCCCGGGAACTGGCACCAGAAAGTCTCCAGGTGACAGGGCTGGTGGAAAGAGCCACAGCGTCAAGGTCTCAAGCACATCGGTGAGCATTGCTGGCCAGCAGCAGCAGCTGGCCTTGGGGGTGGGGGAGAGCCTGCTAGGTTCTCTCTTTCCTCTGCACCCCTCTTAAGAAGGCAGTTTATTAAGCTCATTTCACAGATGGGAAGACTGAGGCTTAGAGAGATCTCTGTCTTGTCTACCATCTCCTGGAGACGTCGTAGCAGATCCAGAATTCAAAACCTGCTCTTCCAGCTCCTAGCGTGAGACCCTTTCTCTGGTCACATCCTGGGCAATCCTGGGTCCACTGGCCAGCATGCCTTGGGGTACAGAGCAGGGGATCCAAGGAATACCCTCAGGGCCCAATCCCTGCACCCCCAAAGGCCTCCCCTGCCTTCTCTCTCAGGACCCGAGGCCAACCCCTTCCCATGAGCCTTGCTGGGGACCACGAGCCCATCATGCACATGGTGTTTATTGCAGAAATCATCAGGAAGGTGGTATCACCCCCTCCCTTGTGCCGGCCCCTGGTGTCTGCTGACCATGGGCCACCAGAGTGTATCCAGCTGATGGAGCAATGCTGGGAGGAGGCTCCGGAGGACAGACCCAGCCTAGACCAGATCTACACCCAGGTCAGTGCTCCCCAGGCCAGTGCTCACACGAAATGGCTCATCAGTTCACCTCACTTTGCCCAGTGGGAGACAGACATTACCGCTGGGGCCAAGAAGTCCTATGTAGTAAGGGTGTGCAGGTCAGCACCGCCATTCTTTTTTTTTTTTAAGGTTTTATTTATTTGACAGAGAGAGACACAGCGAGAGAGGGAACACAAGCAGGGGGAGTGGGAGAGGGAGAAGCAGGCTTCCCGCTGAGCAGGGAGCCCGATGCGGGGCTCGATCCCAGGACCCCGGGACCATGACCTGAGCTGAAGGCAGACGCTTAACAGACTGAGCCACCCAGGCGCCCCCAGCACCACCATTCTGGAGGGCTGGGCCTAAGGTCCAGCCTCTGAGGAAAACGTTCTCAGAACCCTGGGTTCCAGGGATGTTTGTTGAGTGCCTTCCTAAGTGCCACGCCCCATGCTAAGTGTTATGCTCACTTCATTTAATCCTTATAATAGCCCTCCAAAGAAGTACCTGTATTATCTTGGCTTCCTAGGAGAGAAACTGAGGCACAGAGAGGTGAGGGGCTCCCCCAAGGTAACTCAGGGAGTGCAAGGTGGGGCTGGAATCCAAACTCGGGTTTGTCTGTCTGCAGAGCTGGTGCTGGAAACCGCGACCCTCCCTGGGGCCCCCGGCACCACAGCAGAGGCCCTTTGTGGCCGTGGAGGCAGCCCTGGTGCCCCTTGTCCGTGAGTGGAATTTGTGAGGGGCACGGGTGCATCCCCGCCCCCGGCCTGCCTTGGGAACTGCAGCAGGAGGGGTGAGGCAAGCCCGTACGAGTTTGCAGGGCGGAGGTGGAGTGTGTGGGCCTGACTGAGCTGGCTAATAGCTCCCACGGGACCAACCCATCAAGCCTGAGGTGACAGCTTCGTGCCTCCCCTCCTACCCTCCACTCCCCAGCCACGGTGGCACGTTGCCAAGGAGAGGCTCAGCGAGCGAGAGGGGCGTCCAGACAGGTGATGAGGGAGCGAGATCCAGGAAGACAGACAGGAGAAATGCACAGGTGTCCTCCGAGAACCCTCCCCACATCCCCTGACTTCCCACACCCTCTCCCCACCTCAGCTCTGGCCTCAGGGGCAGTGTCCCCATCCCACAGAAATCTGGGTCTCAGAGGAAATGAGCTCTCAGTGGCCACGGTGAGGGCGGGTTGCAGAGCTAGGACCAGCAGCCAATTCTTCAAACACGAGCCTGGGATCTATCCAGGGATCAGAGACTGCGGTGGCCAGTGTCGGGTGACTGTGAGGAAAGATCCTGCCCAAGGCTCTGGGGCAGAGAAGGCAGGCACGGGCACGTGAGAGACAGCATGAGGGTGGGAACTGCATCACACTGTGGGGGCCAAGGGCCAGAATGCCTGCCTTCACATCTATACTTCAGTTCACCTCCTTGACCTTGGGCAAGTTGATTGCTCTGTTGAGCTTCAACCTCCCTAAAAGTTGCCCAGAAAGACGAAGATCTGGCCCCACTTGCCATACTGGAGTGACCATCAAGTGAGAGAATGAAGTTAAAAACACGATGGTTCTCTGAGAGAGTGAGCGAGGCATTAGAGAAAGAACGCTGACCTCGAAGTCCAAGGGCTTGGGTTCATGTTCACTTGACATTGTTCTGGGAGTACCAGCTAATGCAATTAAACAAAAAGATGAATATTAGAAAGGAAGAAGAAAATGATTGCTATTTGCAAATCCTATGATTGTGTTCCTGGGCAACCCGAGGGAAACAATGGAAAACACATCCCAAATTTTAAAATAATTCAGTGGGGTGGCTGCTGATAAAATTAACAGAGGAAAGATCTCAGTTTGAAAGTCAGTTCCACCTTTATGAGGTCCTTGGCAAGTATTTTACCTCTCATATCCTTTGCTTTTTCATTTGTATAATGGGGGCCTTCCTTGCAGAGGTGAGCTGCCCGTCAGCATTGTGTCCTTGGTGTCTCAAGGTCAGCAGCTGCCGTGCCACCCCGACTGACCTTTAAAGCTTGCGCCTCTGCTTTTAACGGGCAATACAAAGTAGGTGGGCATTAGGGGCTGCTGCCGCTCCCCACCTTACAGATGTTTGGTATTGATGGAGGCTGGATATGCACACCTACACACACACACACGCACGCACACGCACACACGCACACACACGCATACAAATGCTAAGCTGCTGGATTTAGACAGGAGTGGACTCCTTCACTTTGACCATCATTAATTTGCGTCTCCCACGGACTGCACTTTGGAAAGCTGCAAACCAGATTGGGGAAGGTTCTAGTAAACCTCCTTAGGGAACACACTGCCATATTTCCTGTAAGTTTTTCATGGAACGTATGATTTATGACCACACATGAATGTCCTCTTATGAAGACCTATGTGAGTTATTTCTCTCTGTGCAGCAAAGAGCAGTAATTGTGTTTCTTTTGAACAACCACCTTAAGGCTCCACTGTCTCATGGACTCTGTGGATTGTGTAATCTCTATTTCCTTCTTTGCTTTGTTGCTAGGAAGCTCATATTCAAAATTGTGACCAACTTCTAGCATGCATTTTGCTGGACCAAAATAGCATGCATTTATTCTTCTTTGGTCCCAGTATCCTTACCTATGTATTATTTTCTTTTGTAAAAAAGTTTTTTTGAACAAGGAGAGAAGTGGAGAGGTAGAAACGATTATATACATAAATAATCTACATACATCTTTTCTATCTACCCATCTGTTCATCCACCCATCCATCCTTCCATCCATCATATCTACCCATCTACCCATCCATCCATCCATCCATCCATCTTTAAGAAGAACAAAGAATGTCTCTTCTACAGTGTTGTTGTGAGAACCAGAGCAGTGGTAATGCTATGCTGGGCATAGGCGCCTTTGTAAAGTCATCTCCCTGACTACCTGCCTCATAGAGAACTAACTCACTTTTCCTCCCAGCTGTCTGTGCTTTCTCTTGTTGGAGCCGCCATCCCTTGTCTGTTCCATATCTGCTCCCCACCAGTGGAGCTCCTCCAGGCAGGGACTATGTCTGCTTCATTCCTGTGGCTGAGATTTGCAACCTGAGAGTGAGTGTGCTGACCTTCATGGATGAATTGAGATTTTTGTTCCATTTTCAGTTCAAAAGCATCAATCAAGGCAAGAAGACCAGTGTTGCTGACTCTATGCTGTGGATGCTGGAAAAGTATTCCCAGAACCTGGAGGACCTGATCCAGGAGCGGACTGAGGAACTGGAGCTGGAGAGGCAGAAGACAGAGAGGCTGCTCTCTCAGATGCTCCCTCTGTGAGTGGCCCCTTAGGACTTCATTGTGCCTCTAGTCTCAGTGGCTCTGAGCCTAGGACCTGGGACAGAGTAAGTGCTCAGTAAATCTGGGCTCCATGAATTCATTCAATTTATTCATTGTTTATTTATCTAACATATTTTCACAGAGCCCTTATATGTACCAGGCACTATGCTGGGCTTTTAAGTATTAATTCTGCTACCTCGCTCCCTTGAGAGCAAGGAGAAGGTGCAGTGTCCCCCATCTGACTTCAGAGGAAGTAAAGTCCAGAGAGGGACAGGTATTTGCTGGAGGGCAGCCAGCACACAAGCAGACCTGACCCAGATCCCCTGATGCTCAACCCAGGAATTTCCTCCCGAGATCCCTCCCTCACCTCCAAACTGTGGGAAGGGGGTCCTCCCACTTTGTGACTCTGGTCCTTCCCATTCCTTCAGGTCTGTGGCTGAAGCTCTGAAAATGGGGGCAGCTGTGGAGCCAGAGTACTTTGACCAGGTCACCATATACTTCAGTGACATTGTGGGTTTCACCATCATCTCAGCCCTGAGTGAGCCCATTGAGGTGGTAGGCTTGCTCAATGACCTCTACACACTGTTCGATGCTGTTCTGGGAAGCCACGATGTGTACAAGGTGAGGAGACCAGGAGGCCGGTATTGCATCCTTCCTTCCTTTACTGCTGTGTTTGTGTCATACATTCATTTCCGGTCATTTATCTGTGTGTTTTTATCAGTTAGCTATTGCTGTGTAACAAATAATACCGAAACCCAGTAGTGTAAAATTATAAGCATTTGTTATTGCTCACAAACCTATAGGTCAGCTAGAAAGTTCTCTGGACTCAGCTGGACCACTCATATATCTGTGGGCAGTTGTGGGTGAGATATAAAGTTCTGCTGATCTTGGCTGGGCTCTCTCACATCTCTGGAACCTTGAATGGGACAGCTCTAGCCCACATGGTCTGTCAACCTCAAGCAGGCTGGTTGGTATCATTCCCATGGTGTGGCAGGGTTCTGAGAGAGAAGGCAGAAACACAGAATCCTCTGGAGGTCTGAGCTGGGATTGGGCATGTGGCCATGTCTGACATATTCTAGTGGTCGAGCAAGTCAAAAAGCCAAACCAGGGGCACCTGGCTGGCTCAGTCGGTAGAGCATATAATTCTTGATCTCAGGGTCATGAGTTCGAGCCCCACAATGGGCATAGAGTTTACTTGACAAAAAAGGCCAACCCAGATTCGAGGGGGAGAAAATAAACTCCACCTGTGCTGGGCAAGGGCCAACAGACGAGTCATCTCCTGTGCCTCCCCTCCGGGAGCTCTCAGTGCTGTAGATGAAAGAGTCAAAGTGATGATCAGGGCAGGCAGAGGAGGCTGAGTGGGCCCCCAATCAAGCTAGGGATAGATGTGTCGAGTAAAAAGCAAGAAAGTCTTCCTGGAGGAGGTGCTGTCTTCCTAGTGCTGTCTAGTCTGGGTATGGTTGCTCCAGGCAAGCCATGGGGGAATAATGTGCCAAAGCTTGAGCCTTAAGAGGATGGGCCTAGTGAGATGAGGAGTACTGAATGTGTTGAAATGGCTGGACATGAAGTGGGCCAGTGGTGGAGGGGGTGGTGGCTGGGGGACACTGGAGAGAGGAGCAGGGGCAGAGCTGGCAAGACGTTCCCCGATCTAGTCCCTGTGCATCTCTCCATCCTGGGTTTGAGTCCCAGCTTGACCACCAGCATCCGTGTACCTTCGGGCAAATGGCTTCCTCTCTCCGGACTTCTGTTTCCTCACCTATAAAACAGGAATGATGACCCCAGCCCTGGGGGGTTCATAGATGATGGGCGGATCCTATCCCTCTCGAAGGAGTGCTGTGTAAACTGAGATTGTAAAAGTGACAAGCGTCCTATCCCTCCCTGCCTGCTGTGGGGACCCCACCCCAATCCTGTCCCTTATTCTCATCCAGTTGCTGGAGGTCTTGGGTTGCTTCAGACACAGTGGGGGTGGGATGGGGAGGGAGCTCCCCAGAAACCGCCATACTCAGACTCCACTGGCCTTAGCCTTCTTTTGCGACCCACAGTCCCCTTCCAGCCACAGCCCTCCAGGGAGGCAGGGACAGGGGAGGGCCAGGCCCTGGGGTGGAAGCCAGGACGGACAGGAGGCCTGGGCAGGAAGTTTCAGAGACAGTCTGCTGATAGCGCTATGTACAGTATCCCAACAACAATAACTGCCAGTACTTATTGAGTGCTTACTGTATACTGGACACTAGTCTAAGTGCTTTATATGTACTATTCCATTTAACCATCCTAACAATCTGTGAGGTAGGTAGTAGTGCCCCTAATGTATAGAAGAGGAAATGGATAATTAGGGGCTTATCTAATTACGTATTTCCAATGGGATGGGATGTGGAGCTGAGATTTGAACTGGGGCATTCTGATCCCAAGACCCCCCCCTCCTTCGGGGGGCTCACCATCCTCATGACATGGACATCCTCAGGAGAAAGCCACAGGTTCATAGTGGCCTACAAGACCCTCCAGGAACTGGCCCCACCTACCTCCCCAATGGTATCACTGGCCACTCCACGCAGACCTCTGCACCCCTCACACGTGCTTTGCTCTCGGAGCCACTAGGCCTCTGCACACGTGATTGCCTCCTCCTGGGACACTGCTCTCCCTCCTCCTCACCTGGCTCCCTCCTACTCATCCTCTGGTCTCAGGTTAGCCTCCTTCCCCTCCCAGACATGGTCAGGAGCTCCTGTGCGGTGCTCTCATAACTACCTCCGGATAGCACAGCCACACTTTATGGTTGAACCCAAATCACTCTGTCCCCAGTGCTTGGCAATGTCCAGCGCATTGTAGGTCCTCTGGAAATAGATACTGACTGAGGAGCTCGCTGAAGCCCAAAGAGAGGAAAGTGACTTGCCCAAGGTCACACAGCCAGTACGTGGTAGAGCCAGGAATCTGCAATGCCTACCACCACTGCCCGGCTCTGTCCACTACACCACACTGCCCCACACGGAGCCTCAGAGACCCGAGCCACCAACATTCCAAGAACGCAGCTTCCCTCCCGCTCCCTGCTCAAGAACCTGCACTCCTGCCCCGGCCCCTGGTTCGGAGTGTTGTCTCTCATGCTGGCTGAGTTTCCCTCTTGCTTCCAGAGCCGCCCTAGCCCCGTGGGCCCCAGGAAAAGATGCCTCATCTCTCATCTCGTCTTGCTGAGCCCCACAGCTTTGATGTGCCCTGAGTCACCCCTGGCCTTGTCTTTTCCTCTCCTGCTAATCTTTTCTCACACATGTGTCCCTCCCAGCTCTGAATCATGCTTTCTGATCTGCTCTGAACCCTGGCCAAGAGGTCTGCATCTTTCTGGCAGAATGAAATGAAATAAAACAAGGCCTGCACACCCCTCCAGATGTGGGGAAACAGGCAGCCTGTTGCTGACGATGTGCAAGTGTGTCTCTCATCACTCACGCCATCCGCCTCGGTTTCCCCTCCATCCCCAGCAGGATCTGGTTACTGCTCTTTAATCCGGTCTGGGTTGGGAGGCAGCCAGGCGATCATTTCCTGGTTCCGCTGGGGTTTGTGATCCCCTGCCAGCGCACACTGAATGAGCACTTTATGGACGCAGCTCCAGCGCCGAGCCCATGTGGGCTACAGGGGCGGAGAGGACTTACCCCAGCCACTCAGCCCCTGCAGGTGAGACTGGCCTTGGCCATGCTGCCAAGCGGACCCTGAGCAAATCACTTGACCTCTCTGAGTCTCACGCTCCCATCTATAAAACAGAGGGGAAAGTGCCTATGGCTTAGCATGGTTTCGCCAATCAAGCAATGTGAGAGGAAATGCTATGGCCCCTTCATTCACCAGCGTGAGGCCAATGCTGCCGAGCACCACCATGTGCAGGTGCTGACGCCTCCCGCTGAAAGCACAGAACGGGACAGGGGTCCGGGGTGAGGCCAGCGCTAGGTAAGCCTCTACAGGGGACTGGCCCAACCTAGGGACTATCACAGGGGATTTCATGAACCCTTGGCAATGGCCCGCAGAGGCCGTTATCCCTTCAGACGCAACACAGGCTCAGGGAGGTGAGTAACTAGCCCAGGGTCACACAGCAAGTCAGTGGTGGAGCTGGAATGCACATCTGTGTTTGCTAGTGTGGAAGCCTTTGCCCTCGCTTCTCCTCTGGCTGTGTTCTCCCATCTGCAAAAGGACCACACCTGTGTCTACCTGTGTATACCCTTGCTTGCGGCTGAGTGCCCACGATCATAGGAGTCTTTGAGTGATCATGATTATGGACCCAAGCTCCTAGACAGTGGGGCTTGTGCCTGGTCACCTTTCTGTCACTGGAGTTGTAGGGGTGATTACTAATGACACCAAACTCTCCCAGCTCAGGTGGCAGGCAGATCGAGGGCTACAGGTCAGGGTAACAGCTTAGAGAAACCACCATGCTCCTCCTCCTCAGTCTGGACCTTGGGTCACCCAACTAAGGCAGCGCTGGGTCCCCAGAGCAGACGTACTGTCCCCGAATTGCAGCCGTACGCTTGGCGGCTAGAAGCGGGGCCAGCGCGCTGTAGGTCTCCGGGGCTGCCTCCGGGAGGCGGGGCCGACACGCACATGCTGACCACGTGCTGACCACGTGCAGGGCAGTAGCAGAGGGAAACCCCACACAGCAGGCACGCCCCCCAAAACAGAGAGGGATCGGAACCAAGCCTTGTGTATCAAGAGGCAGCACAGCATACGGGCTCTGGCGCTGGACTGACCAAGTTCAGATCTGCACTGTGTGACGTTGGCAAGTGACTTAATTCTCTGGCCCGCTGTCCCCCTGTGAGTTGTAGGATTCTTGCGAAGGTCTAATGCATTGATATTTGTGAAGGGTTTAGAACAGCGTCTGGCATGTAATAGCTGCTATCCAAGTTCTTAAGCATTTAGTCCTTCCAACCTTGCCAGGCAGATCACGGGTTCTTCCTCCTGTGGGGAAGAAGTGGGTGGGCAGAGGGAAAGCTGGGCCTCACTCCTATTTTTCCCTCCTGGGGCACGGGGGTGGGAGGTCTTTCTCCTCTGTGGAAAATGTACACAGAGGGGACTAGCCATGTCCCTGACCCCTGCCACATTCACCGCCAGCCCACCAGCGCTGGGTGGACAAGAGCAGGTGATGGAGAAGGAGGGGGAGCTCACAGCCCCGAGGAGGGAAGCATCTGGTGACCTGGAAGATTTTATGGACTCGATGAAGTGGGAGCTGGGCTGATGGAGGGCTTGAATCTCAGCAGACAGGGACCGAGAGAGAGCATTTGAGGCAGAGGGGCCAGGCCATCAAGCAAGCACTGAGTGTCTCTGCGGATGGCAGAAAGGTTCCCGTTGGCGGAAGCACAGGGCACCAGGAGCAACGGCTAGGAATTAGTCAGGAAATTCTGTAAGTCATGGGAGTTCCTGACTGCCAGCCCACTGGGAGCAAATTATCTAAACAGAATGTGGCATGATTAGGGCAGATCACTGCCTGGTGCTGGGGTAGAGATAGATAGCCTGGGTGGGGGAGAGGTTTGGGGGGCATAGGGAGTAGGGCACAGTCCACAGCAAATGTGGGAGAGGTTTATTGAATTACAATGCCCCCTTTGGGCAGGGGATGTATTATTATTATAATTATTATTGCCCACCGGGTGCTGAGGGAGAGCAGATGTGCGGCGCCAGAAGGACAGCTCTGCTCCCCAAGTCCAGGAGGTATTTGCTGGCTGCCGGAGATGCAGCGCAGGAACTGGGCTCTTGAGCCTGGAGAGGGAAAGACTTGGGGGGGTGGTGAGGTAGCGTCACCTTCTTCACCTTGGCTGGCCTGGCCGGTGGCAGAGAAAGCCACAGTACACATCTGGGTCCAAACCAGAGTTACCTAGAGGAAGAAGCAGCCACCTCTAGAAGGGGGGACTTTCCTATTAACAGATGCAAGCAGGCCAGGCCAGCCACTGAGGAGGCAGATGGGAGGCCTTTAAAGTCCCTCTGAGTTCTGAGATTCTGGGATTTTTTCATCTCCGACACCATCAGCCAAGGAAATGATGATGCTGCTGATGGTGGTGGTGACAGAAGTCTCCATCCATTGAGCGACTATAATGAGCCTAGTTCCTTTAAAAAAAATTTTGGGGGGGTGCCTGGGTAGCTTAGGCATTAAGCGTCTGCCTTCGGCTCAGGTCATGGTCCCGGGGTCCTGGGATCGAGCCCCGCATCGGGCTCCCTGCTGAGCGGGGAGTCTGCTTCTCCCTCTGCCCCACCCCTGCTCATGCTCTCTCTCAGATAAGTAAATAAAGTCTTTTTTTTTTTTTAAAGATTTTATTTATTTATTCAACAGAGAGAGACACAGAGAGAGAGGGAACACAAGCAGGGGGAGTGGGAGAGGGAGAAGCAGGCTTCCCGCGGAGCAGGGAGCCCGATGCGGGGCTCGATCCCAGGACCCCGGGACCATGACCTGAGCCGAAAGCAGACGCTTAACCACTGAGCCACCCAGGCGCCCCTAAATAAAGTCTTTTAAAAAACTTTTTTTTAGGTAACATACAGTGTAATATTAGCTTCAGGTGTAGAATTTAGTAAGTCAACACTTCCGTACAACACCCGGTGCTCATCACAAGTGCCCTCCTTAACCCCCATCACCTGTTTCACCCACCCCCCCCAGCCACCTCCCTTCTGATAACCAAAGCCTAGTTCTTTCAATACTTTATCTTTAATGTGCAGTCCACCTAAGAGGAAACTGAGGCTCGCAGAAGTGAAGTGGTCTGCCCAAGGTAAATGGCAGAGCCAGGGATTGAACCCACGTTTATATGATTCCCAAACCTACATTTTGTCTAGTACACCTTGGAAGGCATACTAGGTGTACTTACTTACAAATGCCCCCCCCCCCAGGGGGTATATATGCATATCCAATATGCACGTGCTCCTCTCCAGATGAAGGCCTGATCTGTCACTGTGGCGTTGTGCAGACGGGGTGCCCAGGTCTTGCTGCCAGGTCACGGCCTGGGGCGGGAAGAGACCAGATAGGCACGGTCCGCTCCACTTCAGACCAAGGCGATCTGAAGTGTGCAGATCAAACTGTCGCTAGCGCACCTGGGGCGGGAGACCCGATAGGGACGGCACTGTGGGCCAGAGACTTGAGGGGCGGCTCAGGGCTCCCCAGAAGGGCCTTGTGTGGGAGCTGGGGCGGTCCAGCGAGGGCGTGCTCCTGCACGGAGTGTGAAGGCTGTGGCTTCTAGGTGGAGACCATCGGGGATGCCTACATGGTGGCCTCGGGGCTGCCCCGGCGCAACGGGAGCCGGCACGCGGCTGAGATGGCCGACGTGGCCCTGGACATCCTCAGCTCTCTGAGGGGCTTCCGGATGAAGCATGCGCCCGACGTGCCCATTTACATCCGTGCTGGCCTGCACTCAGGTACAAACTGGGGGCCATGGGGGCGACGGGCCAGACCGACTTGGGCTGGGGCAACCCCAATGGTGTGCTTCTGGCATTCTGAGATTCTAAAGCTCTACGATAGAAAATTTGACATTCCTCTTTTTCTATTATTTGAAGGTTCTGAGATGTTATAAGTCAAAGAATCTGTGATGCTCAGTTTCATTCATATATATACATACACGCACATGTTTTGTCTCAGCCTCTGTCAGAATCGTCTGAGGCTGTGCCGGGGAGCTGATAGTCTGATGGAAGAGGCAGGACAGAGACCTTCTGTGGTTATGCCAACAAAGAAATGTTGCTGGGATGGGTCTAGGAGAGACCGAGGGGTCTCTAATACATGCTTCTCAGGGCCCCACCCCTTCCTCCCTCCATGGTTTCCCCTGTAGGATAAAATCCAAATTCCTGGCCCCCCCCACAACCTCCCAGGCCCTTGCTATTCCATCCAACCTCATCTCCCATCACTTCCCCCCTTGCCACTCCAACCACGCTCAGCTGCTTGCTGCTTCCCACAGACAGGTGGGCTCGCTGCCTCTGGGCTCCTGCCATTCCCTGCCCACTCATTCTTTCATCCTCCAAGACACAGCTCATGCACCACCTCCTCCAGAAAGTCCTCTGGGCTGGGTCAGACCCCCATCTCTGGGCTGGCACAGCTCTGATGCTTCCATCTGACAACATTGATCACAGCTTACATGCCCCCCCACCACGAGGCTGGGAGCTCCCCAAGAGCAAAAACTGGCTCTGATTTATCTGTGTCCCCCTACCCCCGGCCCAGAGCCTGGCACAGATATCATCTCTTCTCTGGGTACTGTTGGAGACTCCATATAGCTTCATCTTCACCCCCAGCTGGAGCCCAGGAGGTGGGGTAGAGACAGCAGGGGTGGGGGCGGCATGGGAAAGGGCAAGACTGCCATGGGAACCTCTCTTGGGTCCAGGACCCCCTGGAACTCACTGGGCACATCTGAGTTTCAGGGCCCTGCGTGGCAGGGGTCGTCGGTCTCACCATGCCCAGGTACTGCCTCTTCGGCGATACTGTTAACACTGCATCCCGGATGGAGTCCACAGGGCTGCGTGAGTGTCTTATATTTCTATCTTGCCTGGGTGAGGACTCTCAATGACCCCGGCAAGCTGGCTAGTTGAAACAGTGCTTAGTAACCAAACCACCACCTGGTGGCAGTGTACCTTAGTTGTCAGTAAAACAACTACATGGAGATAATGTATGTCACTGGTTCTTCTAACTTTCCATGGGGCTTTTGTGATGATCTCATGGGAGAAGACAATGACTTGAGAGGCAGGAGGCCTGGGTCCTAGCCCTGTCTGCCACTGGCTTGCTTGGTGTCCTCGAGCAAAATACTCTTCCTCTAGGCCTTGGTTTCCACATCTTTATGACGAGGAGACCCCTCTCAAGTTTTTAATGCCATTTTAGGCCCTTGCTGGCAGCAGAGGCCACTCTGATGGCTTGGTTAGAGCAGGTGTAAAAGTTGGAGTCCTAGGACCTCTGCTTCTGGCTATGGAAGTCGTGTGCTCCCTAATGTTGTTTGGTACATATCCTGCATGACTAGATGTGCTGGCCCTAGTGGGGAGTCTTGCTCTTAAAAGAAAAATAACAGCTTATCTGCTCTGACTCAGCCTTCATAGACTTCCCTATAAATGAAAATTATGTTCCTACGTGTTCTGACTTCATCTTGAGTTCCTCTGAACACTCAATCTATGGAATCTGCTTTTCCTTGAGGCCTCTATTTTAGTGACCAAGTCTACCAGAGGGACAGGAAGGTCAGGTGAGGGTGTTGTAGGAATCAGAATTGTGTGCATTACTGGCTGGCACTGGGGCTGTTACAGGTCTTAATGATATTACTAAACACCAGGTATGCTGCCACCAGGTGGTGACTTGATTGCTACATTTCTTGTCAGCATACAGAATTCATGTCAGCAGAAGCACAGTCCAGACACTGCTCAGCCTGGATGAAGGCTACAGAATCGACATCAGAGGCCAGACAGAGCTAAAGGTAGGGGAAGTTTCTTTCCTGGAACTGATGGAAAAATGCCCCCCCGCCCCAAATCCAATTTCTGTGGGCAGCTGGAGAGATTCTTACTCATTTGACTGATAGAGAAGGAAATACTCTGTCTGTAGTCGAGGATGGACCTGATCACCTGTCCTCATCATTCCCCAAATTCTAAAAATAACACTTCTTCCTGGGAACCACTCCCTCATTGACTCCTCATAGGAAGAAGGGCCAGGGTCGAGAAGTTACTTCTACTGATAACATACCCGGGCAGTAGGCTGGTGCCCAACATTAACATATTTATTGCCACAGCAATCATGAAAGAAGGCTCAATGTCCCCATTTTATAGTTGAGGAAATGAAATTAGGCAAAGTGATTCATTCAAAGTCACATTAGCTTGTATCCCAGATCTGATGTCTCTAAAGCCTGTGCTTTCTCATAACATTGTCGGGTTCCTACTCATCCCTCAGAACCCTAGAGCAGGTCTCACCTCTCACAGAAGCCTGCCCTGACCCAGGAACACCCATCTTTTTTTTTTTTTTTAAGATTTTATTTATTTATTTGACAGAGACACAGCGAGAGAGGGAGCACAAGCAGGGCGAGTGGGAGAGGGAGAAGCAGGCTTCCCGCTGAGCAGGGAGCCCCATGCGGGGCTCGATCCCAGGACCCCGGGAGCATGACCCGAGCCGAAGGCAGACCCTTAACGACTGAGCCCCCCAGGCGCCCCTGTGAACACCCATCTTCCCTTTCCCCAGTGGTAGCTACCATACCTTCTCTGTGCACCCACCGCTCCCACGACCTCCTTCTGCTGCTGCAGGGGTGACACTGGGTGATACCTGCCCATGAGCACCTCTGCATTCTTTTTTGAAATGTTAACATTCAATAAAGGTAATGGTTCAGTGTTCCCGTGAGTGAGTGACTTTTCTTCCTATCGCACTTCCTCTCATTCCCCCCCATTCCTCAGGTACAGACAGGCCTGGTGGTTAAGACCGGAGCAGCCCAGACATTTAAAGGCCCAGAACTATGACCAGGCCCTAGAAATTGTGTGCTTGGTGGAACTCACCTCATTACACTGTGAAATGTCAGAGCAGGAGGGTACAGCTCAGAGAGGAGCAGCAACTTGTCCACAGTCACACAGCCTGTGAGCACTGGCATATGTGGAAACCTTTACTATGGAGGTTATGGGAGAGTGAGCCAGAATAAGTCTTGTTTGGGGGAGTAGGCATGAGATGTCCTGAGGAACAGAGGATTCTGATGCCAGAGGGGAATGCAGAGAGGGGAGCGGGGCCAGCACACCAACCACAGTTCTTCAGGATGGCCTGGGGGCTCCACGGGGCAATACCCATCTGTGGCCAAATCCATAGGCCAGCCAGCCCTGGCCCCAGTGACCCTAATGCCCCCTCTACTCCTAAGTTCCAGGCAGCCGTACCCCCATCTCAGGCAATGGGGTCCTTCGACAGTTTGGGAAAATCACAGATCATAGCATCTTGGGATCTTAGCATTCCAGATCTGCTGGTCATAGAATTCACGATTTATTATTCAGTTACATCTCTAAGAGATAAATATTAATGCATGTAATCCTCACAGCAACTCATGAGGTACTGAGGAACAGAGAGGTGAAGTAAGTTGGCCAAAGTCACACAGCTAACCAGTGATGGAGCCAGGATTTGGACCCAAACAGTCTGGCTCCCGGCTCCAGGCTGCTCTGCACGGAGCTGTTCGGAACTGTGCCCTTTCCTCCCGCCTTGCTCTCTGCCTGAGAAGCTGTGCTCAATCCCCTTTCCTCTCTCCTCCAGGGGAAGGGTGTAGAGGAGACCTACTGGCTGGTGGGGAAGGCAGGCTTCCGTGGGTCCCTCCCCACACCTCTGGACATCAAACCTGGGTGAGTAAGAGGAATTTCCCCCAAAGCTCAGCCTTTTTTGTTTGAAGTTTGGTTTGTTCTTTTTCTGATTATAAGATTATCACCTGCCCAATGTGGAAAACTTGGAAAATACACAATTCTTTAGCGATTAAATAGTCACCTCTTCCCACTGTTGAGAGACAGCCTGTTGCTGACGCGTTGGTTGTGGATGCGGTCACGCTGCCTGGCTGGTCTCTCATTCTGATCTGTGCTCTCCATTCGGGTCAGAGCACTTCGGAAACACACATCCCTCGCGACAGCATCCGGATCGCAACACGGGGCTGCGCCGCGGGGAGCTCCACCTGGCTCCTGGTGCTGCGCACGCGCAGTCTGCCCACTCTGAGCCGGGTCCCGGTGACGCGCTGGTAAAAAGTGACTGGGTGTTTGTCCCGGTTCAGACTCTTTCTGCAAATGAGGAATTTATAGATCAAAGGACACGCACATGTCAGGGGCCAAATGAGGCAGATCCTCAGAGAGCTTGTGCCTGCCTGGCACTTAGGCTCTTCCCTTTGTCCTCCGTCCTGTGTGACCCTGTGTCCTTCCCTGAGGGCAGTAAGGGCGGGGTGGCGGGGGAGCTGTTTTACTGCGACGTGTTCTTCTCGGGCAGGAGCCAATCCACAGAGGGCCCAGGGCAGGGCGGCCGGGTGCTGCCAATGGCTGAAAATGACAGTTTCCTAGAAATGAGAAGGTCCTGGGGCCCACGGGCCCACTGCAGATGTGGGGGCTGAGCCCCACTAGGGTTTTCTGTCATCAGAACTTCCGACTGGCTCCCCTCCACTCTTCCAGGACGGCCCTGCACCCAAGACTGCCCCCACCTCTCAAAGACAAGAAGTGTGTGGGATGCCCAGCACTGAAGCAGCCCAAGGGGCCTGGCTGGCGGGGCCGGGGCTACGGGCAGGGAGCTGCTCATGGAGGCCGTTTCCTCTGCCCCTGCTGTCAGAGTGCCCCAAGGCCATCTCGAGTGTCCTCCCCTTGACACAGAGCAGGGTCCAGCACAGCAGGGCAGGGGTGGGGGCGGGTGGGGGCGGGTGGGGGCGGGTGGGCCCACACTGGTGTGCCCACCAGGGTGCAGGACACACAGGGGCACCCTTTTTATAAGGCCACCCCAGCCTCGTGGGTGCAGAAGCAGCTTCTGCTCACAGAAAGGCCTCCACGCAGCCCAGGGTCCTTCCACTTCGCAGACAGTGTCTGTGTGGACAGTTTGCTGGGCAGCAGCGTGGGGTGAGGAACACGGTGTGCCACGGCACCCTGGCTCACCCATCCGCAGGAGAACAGCTGTGGCCCTTCGTGTCCTTTCCTTGTCCATCAAGGTGCTCTGCTCCAGCCCGCCTCTCTTGGGTCTTACAGAGCAGGCCTCCTCCGCCCTACAGCCTTCCAGGTCCCGCCCCCGCCGGGAGCCGCACTTCTCAGAAGGCCTGTCTGCTGATGGTGACCTCACTTCCTCACCCACCACTCCCTGCCCAGCCCCCGCAGTCTGACTTTCACCCCCACGCACCCAGAAGACTCTGTGAAGGTCACCGGTGACCTCCATCCATGTCACTAGATCTGCGGGCCAGTTTTATGTTCTCAACCTGACCCACAGCTCGGCAGCATTTCCCCTTTGCCCTCCCTCTTCCCAGAAATATGCCCCAGGCCTCCCAGCTGGGCTCCTTCCTCTCCAACTCACCCTCCTCAGGCTCCCCGCCAGCCAGCCCCGTGCCTCTCCCAGACCCCGAAATGCGGGGGTTCCCTTCCCACCCAGACGCTGCTGACATCTATCAAGGGCCTCAGCCTGACCCCTCCTCCGGAGCTCTGGGCTGTGGAGCGCTCGCTGTCCCTCAACAGATCTTTTTGGGAGCCCCACCTGGCAGCCTGGCCCACCTCCAGAGCTCTCTCCTCGTGGGTGGCCTTGCAATCCTCCATCTGAAAGGTGGAGGACGCCGTCCTGGAGTCCCCGGGGCTCTGCCTCCACCACACCCCCACCCGAGGGCTCCACCTGAGCACCTGTCTCCTGCTCGGGGCAGGGGCGGCTCACCACTCCCCCATCCACTGTGCCTCTCCACCCACCACCTGGCAGCCTGAGTGACGTCTTTTTTTTTTTTTTCTTTAAAGATTTTATGTATTTATTTGACAGAGAGAGACACAGCGAGAGAGGGAACACAAGCAGGGGGAGTGGGAGAGGGAGAAGCAGGCTTCCCGCTGAGCAGGGAGCCCGATGTGGGGCTCGATCCCAGGACCCTGGGAGCATGACCTGAGCCGAAGGCAGACGGTTAACGACTGAGCCACCCAGGCGCCCCTCGAGCAAGGTCTTAAGTACAACATGAACAGGATCCAAAGGAAAGTCCCCCGGTTAATACCCTCTGGGTCTCTCTACTGCTCTGAGCCTCAAGACCAACCTCTTTCCTGCTACCCTGGAGGCCCGCTTCTCTGGGCCTGGGCCTGCCCCTGGCCTGGGCTCTCTGGCCACCTTCCACTGCACACCACCTGCTCGGGACCTCCTTGCTGTTACCTTAATACACCCTGAACGTCTTTCTAATTCAGGGCCTTTGCACCTGCTATCCCAGTGCCCTGGCCCATTCCCTTGCTATCCTGCAGTCCTCAGCTCTGACACCGCTCGTTCAGCAGGCAGGCAGTTCAGCTGTCATGCGCTAAAGGAAACCCTGCTGCCACCTCCTTCCCATCTCCCAGTATTGCACCCCCATAGCACTTGCCGCTTCCTGACACTTCTTTTTGATTCCTTTATGGAACTTTCCCCTGCTTACATAAGCACCAGGAGATCTGGCCTGCGGCGGATGCACCGCAGGGCTTTCAGTGCCAGGAGCCCAGGGAAGGGGAGCTCTGAAGCTCCCGCTGGCTCCCATCAGGCCCTGGCCCACCCCAATCTAGGAGCGGGAATAGCAGGTCTGGCAACCATTTGTCATCCTGAGCTCGTCAGCTGATGACTTTTCCACTCCCCGATGGAAACTTTAGAAAGTGCTAGAAACGTTTTCATCTTCTTGGCTCAGGGAGGGAAGGGAGCTAAGATGAGTCCCAGGGAGTTCCACCTGACTTGGGAGTGTCCCAGGCCTTCGGGCAGGCGGGGGAGAATAGGCTCAGACCTAGCACGGAGACACACAGGACCCACAAACGTAAGTGTGCCTACACGTGTGCACACCCACATTACATCTGTCGTAGGCATCAGATACACGCACACATGGAAACGCCACCACATGCCCTCTTCGTGCTTGGAGATGAGATCACAGACAGACCAACAGACACACACACATACGCACACACACACACACGGAATCTCTGCAGGAAGGGCTTAGGGGGACTTGGCTTGGAGTTGTCTGTAAGGCAGTTACCAAATTTTTACTTGAACTATATGCTCTAACATGAATTTTTTTTTAAAGTCAAGTTTTCTAAAGATGCTTTTATCCTCACTTGCTGTATTTGCCATACCTGTAGAAGTTATTTATCTTTATCTATTTGGGGGTGTTTGGGGAAGCTGGTGAAGATCAGGGGAAGGGGACACAAGGCCCCCTCCCATGTCTTGGTGTAGCCACAACAGAAGGGCCCGCAGAAGTGCCTTCCTTCTCATGTCACAGAAACACTCTGCAGAATGGTCCCTTGTCTTCCCTCTATCCCTGCCAACCAGGCTCAAAAGTGTCCCCTGCCAGGTTGATGTGAGGCCCTGGCTGTCACCCAGATCCTTGCTCTCTTCTCCACGCAAAGGTCATAACCCTAACCTACCCTCCTCCAGGCACATAAGGGAAGCAAGTAAGAAAATGAAAGTGTGTGCAGGGTGGGGGTCCAAGGTCCCTATGCCAGATATGCCTGGTACCCCAAGAGTCACAGAGCCCCTCAACCCACGGCATTCTGGCGTCCTAGCAACCATCTGGAGCAGGGGATGGGGCCAGCTCCCCACCTCCTGGGAGGCTGCTGGACACGAAGCCCCGCATGCACACGAGTCTACCACACTTCCCCTCTCTGAGCCTGGTCTGAGGATGCCCATGGTGGGTTTGCTGCGGGGAGCAGGAGAAGCCCAAGAAGCAGAGGGGCTCTTTGCAAGCATTTGGGGGCTCAAAATGCCCACCCCTGTTCTTCTGGGTGATGGTCTTATTATTCTTGTTTCTCCTTTGCCCCTAGGGATCCCTGGCAGGACCTCATCAACCAAGAAATCAGGGTGGCATTTGCCAAAGCGCGCCAGAGCTTGGCCAGGCCTGGGAGCTCGGGGAGGGCCTTCGCTGGGCCCTGAGAAGGGGGACCGAGGGGAGCAGGGGCCTGTGCCAGCCCCGAAAGTCTCGTGCCTAGATATTCCCAAACCCTCTCCTTGCTCCAGTCCCCACAAAGAATTCCCTTGCTGAGCAACCTGGCAGCCAACGGGATACTCATTACTAAGTGCCCTAGAGCGATATTAATTGATGCATTCCAGTATGAATCCTGTGGGTAAACTTGCCGCTTGACACAAAAACAATAAAAATAGAAATATTCCCTCCCTTTCACGCAGTGCTTTGTTCCTGACAAATCGTTTGGACTCTGAGAGCTTGTTATCATAGAGCTTATTATTCCTCACATCCAGAACACTGTTCCCACTGTATAGCTGAAGTGCCTGGGCCCAGAGGCAGGTGGCACAGCTGTCAAAGGGAAAAGCACGATGGGGACCAGGAGCTAGAGCCAGGCAGACGAGGGCCCCCGACATAGAGGGACTACCTCCTGACATCACCTCACGTCTCCGAGACTGTTTGTCATTTCTAAAATGGGTGTTGACGAAGCCCATGTAAGCCCTGTTCCTGAAACACTCTAAGTATGCTGCCTCCTTCCCTAACCAGCCTCACCTTCTGGGTATCTGTGAGCACCGTGCGGGGAGTCCAGGTCGCGGGCTCCCAGAATCTCAGGAGAAGGAAGGGCAGTGGAGTGATAATTCCTTAGTTCTTAGGAAAGTGAGACTTCTGTCTTACCAAAAAAAAAAAAGAAAGCAAACAAATCCACAACCCACTCATTAGATTGGCTTCTGACATCAAAGAGTGCTCACCAAAGCCCCCGGGCTGGTTTCAGAGCAGGCAGACAGAAGCAGGTGGAATTCATTTCCCTGACTAAGGGCAGAGGGCCAGGGGCCAGGGGGCAGGTTCAGCCCTAAACAAACTTGTCCTTCTTCAAAAGACCCCTTGGGAAACAGAGCTGGCACTACATGGAGCTGGGGGTCGTTGGAAAAATGTTCCGGTGGGGGGTGCGCTCGCAGAAGCTAGGCTGCGTGTGTGTGCATGCGTGCGTGTGTGCACGTGTATGCGTGCGTGCGTGCGTGTGTATGCGTGCGTGTCTGTGTGTGCGTGTGCGTATGCGTGCGTGTGTGTGCGTGTGTGTATGCATGCGTGCGTGTGCGTGCGTGCGTGTGTGTATGTACGCGCGCCTGCACTGGAACATGAGAGAGGAAATGGGAGAGGCTCACGGATGATGTGTGTACGGAGCCACGAACAGCTGTGTGGTGGAAAGTGCTAGACTCAGCTTTGGGGGACGCCACTGCCGTTCCTGACCTTGCATGACTTTGGGCCTAACCCTTTTACTCCCGAGTTTCTGGAAATGCAGAACGGGGCCGGTCGCCCTCAGCTGCCTTGTGAGAGAGCTCTGGGGACACAGCACACGAGGCTGAGAGGGGGACCCTACCTGCAGAGGTGTTGAGGAGCAAGGAGCCGCACGCGCCCGGGAGTGGGACACGCCACGGCTTTGCGTGTGCCCACATCTGTGACTGTGGTGTAGCCAAGGGGGTGGCGGGGACAGCAGCGTGGCCCTGGTTCCTCCACTGAACTCTGTTCTGCTTGTGGATTTTCTCTCCTCATCTGTAGAAGGGATGTGGGTGACTTCGAGGTTCCTCTGGGCGTGAGGCTTTGTGCACAGTGAGTCTCGGTGAGCACCCATGGAGGAAATGGAGACCAGGGTGGTGGGCAGACCCAGGAGACCAGAAGTCCAAGCAAGAGCCAGCTTTCCAGTGGCATCCCAGACCCCAGGCTCTCGGTGCTCTGGGCTCCTCACCGTACAGCAGGGACCAGGCCCCTGCCCTGCCTGCCTTACGGGGCTGCCGTTGGGTCAAAGGTGGCAATAGCTGTGAACACACGCCGTCACCTGGGGCGCACCCATGTGTGAACAGCCCTGCGTGGCTCTGTGTACATTATGTGGATGTCGGGGGTGAAAGGGCGCCGAGCAGGCGAGTGCCGCGTCTGCACGCGTGTGCTCATCTGTGAACGTGTGCGTGTTGTCAGGGCACGCAGATGTGCATTTATGCAGACACACGTGTGCATTTGTACATCTGTGGGCCTCGGGGGTCTGCACATGTACTGCTTCAGCTGTGTATGTCATGCGTCCACGTGCGTGTGCGTCTGGGAGCAGCACCAGATCTCCATATATTCGTGCATTGAGGGTGTGTGTCCAAGTGCACGCCGTGTCTGTGTGTGGGTTGGTGTCAGACTGTGCCTGGATCCAGCCATGGGTCTCCTTGCTCTCGGGCCCTCCGGAATGGTGGTGCGGGGAGAGCAGGCCTTGTCCTTCCGGCCACCCTCTGAGCTGCCCATGTTGAGAAGGGCTGAGGCAGCTCTGTTCTCAGAGGTCCCTCTCAGACCCTCCAGGGCAGAACCTGGGGACTCCAGGAGGCAACTCGGTCTCCAAGGCTGACACACTGCGTATGAATAGATGCAGTGCCCGCCCGGGGGTACTCGCCTTTCCCCAACCTTCCCTCATCAGCTGGGGACGCCATTGCTGAGGACAAAGGCCAGCGCCCGCCTTACTCCTGGATTGTGCCTCTGCCCCGGGGCTGGGCTCGTTTCCTCCATGCTGGGAGACATTAAGGCTTACCTGTTGCGCACGTACCACTACCAGCCCTGTGCCTGGAGCTTCCATGTACATTGTCTCAACCACAACACTCACCAAGACAGAAGTTAATTGCCCATTTTCTGGATGAGGAGACAGAGGCTCAGAGGGGTGAAGTGATTGTCCATGCCTCTGTCTTCTGATAGGAGGTGGTTACACAGTGTGACAAAGGCGCAGAGAAATAGCAGTGGTCCCTGGAAACCTCGAGAGGGGGCAGCCGCAGGGGGCACCCAGCTTTTCTGTGAATGGCGGGTGAGGACAGAACCTTCCTGCTGAGGCTGAGGCTTTGAGGAGCTCACACTCCTCTCATGAGGAGCCAGCTTGGCATTTGCATGGGGCTTCCTTGCATCTGCCCTGGTAGAACCCCAGAGATGGGGCCCCAAGTCATGACTTTCATGGTGAGTCAGTGCTAGCTGGTCCCTGTGAAGTCCTCCACCTTTGCCATTAGCCTGGTGCCATCCTCCTGTCCCTTGGTTGGTTTCCAGCAACAGAACATTCTTGGCACCTCTAAGGAGTGGAGTACTCATGATGGCAGACAGAAGGTCGTTGCTGGGCCTGGTGATCTGGAAGCATTTGGTGTATGGTTCTTCAGGCAGGCACAGTTTAGGACGGACTCCCTGGGAAAGCCAAATGCTCTAGGCTGGCCTTCTTCTACTCAAGCTGGCTTCACCCCATCTGCCCCCTTCCACTCAATGTTCTGGCCATGACAGACTGCTCTCCCCCAAGCCCCGAATGATGCCACATCTTAGTCTTGCCGTTTCTCTACCTACACATCTTTATCCCTTTTTCCAGATTTGGCGGACTCCCAAACATCATTCAAAGCCCACCTAGAAACTACCTCTTCCTGAAACCCTTTCTCAAACCGCCCCCTATATGGAATCAGTAATTGCATGCCTGACCCTCACTGGATGGCAGGAGCTGTATCTAGTTCATTCCTTTAGCCCAATGCCCAGGAGGAGGTGTGCAGTGGGAAACTGAATGGATGAACTAACAGACTAAAGAACTAGCTAGCCCAGAGTCTTCCAGCGAACAGTCTCCCCTCTGCAATGCCAGTTCCTGAACTCTCCTGCCTAGTTTCTTCTCTGCTCTTCTCTGTGTTGGGCTTGCTTAGTCAAATGCTTAGCTGGGACCCTGCACGCCAGGTATGGGCAGTGTGTCAGCCCATGGCTTCCCTTGGCTGCCCTGTCTCTCCTCACCACCACCCCTCCGGCGGCTATAGATGCTCTCACCTCCACCCCTGCACTAGCGTGGGTAGTCTTCCCTAGCCCCTTGCTTCCCACCCCTTCTGGGCAACTCCTCCTCACCCTCCATACCTCTGTTCCCCTGCTGCCTCCTCCAGGAAGCCTTCCCTGAAATCCTTGCTTCACCCCTGCATACTGCAGGAGGGGCACCTCCTCTGGCCCCCAGTCCCCCAGCCCCCCTGTCCCTCCCTGTCCCTGCAGACTGGGGGCTTCCTAATGGCAGGGCTGTGTCTAAGCCCTCTTTCTGTGACCCCAGTAGGAGAAGAACTATAATAGGGCAGGGGAGGTAGAGGAGGCCGCTATGGTGGCAGGTGAACCTCACTTTGAGGAAATCCACCTGCACGAAGATCCAGGTTTGCTCAAAGACTGTTTGAACTGAGTCTACGCTCTTCTAGGGGGGTGAAGTGACGTAGAGCAGGACGAAAGGGCCACACGTTACTGAACATGCGGTGTGTGTGTTGTGTCAGAGAGCTGGTCTTGTAGCCCTAGGCAGGGGGTGTCATCATCCCCACGGCCACTGTGTTCACCTGGGGCTGCGGGACGTCAAAGCCTGGGCTCTTTCCGGAGGGTCAGCCATGCCCCTCTCGTCCCAGCTCCAGCCCTGCACTCGCATAAGCCATTCCTGCTGGGAGCTTCAGTCTCCCTACTGGGATGTGGACAGGGTGGACTGAATCTTCAAGGTCCCTTTCCAGTTTCAGGGTGTCCTTGAGACTCTTCAAAAGTCCACTAGGGGGCAGGCAAGCTGTTCCAGAGAGAAGCAGGAGCCCCTCGGGCCACCCCAGGATTCCCTGCCCCTCCCCAGCCCCAGGCTCCAGGGGCTGACTGTCCAGCCAGAAAAGGAGGTGGGGCCCCACCTCACAGAGGAGTCCTGCTGGGGGCTCTCTCTGATGAGTGAGGAACAGTGAGAGGACAGCAGGTCTCAGTGTCCTTTCCCCATCTAAAAAGCCTGGTCCAAGTTGGCTTAATCAGAGTTTTGTCCAGTCTCCAGACATTTGCACTCCTATTGAATAACACCTAGCTGACGTTCACATGGCCCCCATACCTTCCCCTGGGAGGCAGGTGTAGTGGTCCCCATGCGTGGGCAGGAGAATGAAGCTCTTGTTGGCAGTTCTCTTCCATTGCTGACTTAGATCTCCTTCTGGGCTCCAGGCCCAACATCTGGCTGCCTGCTGGGCATCACCCCAGTAAGGCACAGATCACCTGACTGTGCTCTGCCTGGTCACCTGGTCAGAAGCAGGAGTGATCACCCTCCCTCCCCTGTCGTTCCCATGACTCTCTCCCCAACCCCCATCCCCACCATCAATCCCAAGTCTGTCCCACCCACTACACCGGCCTCTGCCTTTGTCCAGACCCCACTATTGAGGTACTCGGTGATGGCATCGACCTCAGGGCCACTCTCCTGCCTCCATTCCCTATTGGCCCACGCCATTCCCGGTCTACCTGCAGCATGGACCTTGCCGTGTCACCTTCCTACATAGCATGTTCCCACTGCTGATGGCCAGAGCTCTTCACCAGGGAGCTCCTGCCAATGGATCCTTCCCACTGACTCCTCTGGCGCCCAGCCCTTTCCTTGCCTAGCCCCACCTTGTCCTCTCAAATTGCTCAGACCCTCAGTTTCAACCTAGAGGATTGCTATTATGAGGCATTCTTATTAGTAGTTTTAATAACCTCCTAATATCTGGACTCAGTGGCCTGGAGGCTAGGTGACCGTGGTGTCCAAATCCCAAATCCTAGCTTGAGGAACATCACAATATCCACTTGGCCCATCTCCCAATTTGCATCAGGTGCATGGCCCTGATGGGGAAAGATAGGCTGTGGGGGCAGTCTGTGTTTTCCCTCTGTGTCCACTTGGAGCCCACAAGCAGCACTTTGACTTAGCCCTAAAACAAGACCCAACTTCCCAGTGCATCGTGAGAAGTGGAGAGTTTGCTGGAGATCTCCCAGGAGCCAGAGAAGCGATCACATCACTGCGTCATACAGTTGGGCTTCGTGGACCCCTCCCAGCCCCTCAGGTCTCCCTCCAGCCCCCTCCCTCTCAGAGCCACCGCCCCTCCTTTCCCCCATGCCCCCCTTGCCTCCCAAGCACCCTAGGGTTCCAAAGCAACCAGCACCCAGCCTCCGCATCCTGCTTCATTGGTAGCTACCCGAAGAGCAATTATAAAATTGATCAAAGGCCTAGGAGCCTTTTACTTATTTATTTATTTATTTATTTTAAAGATTTTATTTATTTTTTTGAGAGAGAGAGAATGAGAGAGAGCACATGAGATGGGGGAGGGTCAGAGGGAGAAGCAGACTCCCTGCCGAGCAGGGAGCCCGATGCGGGACTCGATCCTGGGACTCCAGGATCATGACCCGAGCCGAAGGCAGTCGCTTAACCAACTGAGCCACCCAGGCGCCCCCCTAGGAGCCTTTTAAAGGGCCGAATCAGGCTCACCTGCCTGTGGGGAGCCCATAGGAGGGTCTTCATCCCACTGAAAAGAAGGAACCGATATGGACGGAATACCTGGGCTTTAAGCCTCACCACGATCATGCCACGTAGACATTATTCTCCCCTTATTTTTGATGAAGCTCTTGAGACTCAGTCCAAGGTTACCCAGGAAGCCAACGGCAGAGCCAGACCTCGACTCCAAAGCCCCCACTGCGTGCGCCATCCTACCTGCCCTGTTGGCCACGGCTACACACTACATGGAAAAAGCTGACGCGGCCACAGTGATGGCCTCAACCGCCAGTGACAGGGTGGGACCAGCCAAAGGAAATGGGGTGAGCTCTGGGGTGAGGTCCAGAGGAGCAGGAAGGTGAGGCTGGGCCCCGGGTGAAGCCAAGACCAGCAGCCAGGTGTCCGGATGGCAGATGGAGATGCTGAGTGGGCAGACATCGGAGTGTGTTGCGGACAGAGGTCAAAGTCTGTGTCTGCGGTGTAGTGGGGCGGCGGGAGAACGAAATAGCGAGGGCACCAATGGACTCTGGCCATCCAGAAGCCTTTGCGGGGCCTTCCAGGCACTGGGCAAGATGTCTTCAAGGCAGGCAACCCTAGGGAGGGTGGTTCTCTGGCGACTCTAAACATAGAGTGGCACAGAGACAGAAGGGGGAGGTGGCAGTGGGAAGATCAGGAGAGAGTGGGGGGCAGGGAGAGCGGGAGTGTGGCAGAGATCACTGAGCACAGTTGGGCGACAGCAGGAAAGGAGCCTCTGGAGGATGTATGTGGGTGCGTGATACGGAATCTGGTCCCTGTGAGTAGTGAAAGAGACAGGAAAATGGGAAATGTGACATGGGCTTGGACCCCCAGGGCCATCAAAGTGTTTTAAGCTGGGAGTGACCTGGTCAAATCTGTGTTTTGGAGAGACTCCATCTGGCCGCCACGTGGAGGATGAATGGCTGGATGGATGAAC
The DNA here is from genome assembly GCF_002201575.2 of Neomonachus schauinslandi. Classification (NCBI taxonomy): domain Eukaryota; kingdom Metazoa; phylum Chordata; class Mammalia; order Carnivora; family Phocidae; genus Neomonachus; species Neomonachus schauinslandi. The sequence continues at coordinate 56,148,868 of NC_058413.1, read as the reverse complement.
AGGAAAGGGAGACCCCGGGGCAGGAAGGTCTCCTGGAGGGAGGGCGAGGAGAGAAACAAGCCAGGCCGAAGGCAGAGGGAGACCCAGGAGCTTCCACATTTAAAGAGCGGATGGAGGAGGAGGAGGAGGAAGAAGAGGAGGGGCCAGAGAAGGGTCCGGGAGGAGGTGCTAGAGAGGTGACATTGGAGCCAGGACAGGGCGTCACAGGGTGGCTGCCAAGGGTAGAGGGCGATTCGGGAAGGAGGGAGTGGGCAGCTGTGAAGCAGCCAAGTGACCAAGGGACCAAGGGAGCTGGCGATGAGCTGGTTGGACTGAGGAGGCTGGAGACAAGTGGAGGAAGAAGGGAGACATGTGGGGGGGGCAAAGGGGGAATGGATACAGCAAGGGCAGGTCTCGCCTGGAGACAAAAGGACGGGGCAGTAGCTGGAGGGGACGTGGGTCAGCCTGGGAGGGGTTTGGGAGATAGGGGAGTGTCCACGCTGAGGGGAGAGGCTGCAGGGAGAGGGGCTGCCCAGGTCTCCTGAGAGATGGCCTCTGCCAGAGGGAAGCAGAGCCCGGCCCCCAGGACGCCCGGTGGGCCCTGATGCGAGCAGCGGGGAGGGCGGTTTCGGGGGTCTGGATCAGGCCTCAAACCCAGGTCTCCTGCTGCCAGCATACAGAGGAGAAGGAGAGCAAGCAGGCAGAAGTCACACAGCCCAGAAGAGGCCAGAGAACAGCAGTCTGTAAGGCTGAATACCCATTCCCAAGCTTCCAGACCTAGTGAGAGGGGCTGGCTTTTTGGGGACAGGGCCAGGCAGCCAATGCTTAGGAGACAGGATCCAGCCCTCTGCCTCCTGCAGCCCCAGCCCGGCTTCTAAGCTCCCAGACTCCTGAGCTCCCAGCACCCCACTGGGATGAAGCACAGGCTCCCTGGGAGGCCACGGCTGTCTGTCAAGCTGTGTCCTTTCCCTTCTTCCCTTTCACACCCCAGGAAATCGGCCACTTGACTCGCGTGTGACCCACTTTGGAGAAAATCGGAGTCACAAGCAATGTGAGCTCACAGCCTAGTTCCCATACGCATGTGCACATGTGCGCTGGGTCTGGGAGCCTGGGGATTTTAAGTCTTTGCCGTGTATATGGGATAGGAGTGTGTTTGTGGGCAACGTATGTGGTACGTTTGTGACTGGTGTTTGCAGAGGAGATATATATATACTGTGTGCTCATCATGTATGCTCAAGGCGTATGTTTGGGATGCGTGCTGCCTGTGTAGTGTTAACACGAGAGCTGAATTGTGAGGGGGTGTGTATCTGTGTGTTGTGACCATGTGACTTTCGAGGGTGTCTCTCTGGAATGTTTGCAACGTCTGTGGGCAGTGTGTACCTGTGGGTAATGTTTGTGTAAGGGTGACGCGTGTTGTTTTCATGAGCTGGGGCCCTGTGTGTCCTGTATGGTCTGTGAGGGGATATACGAAGGCCGTGGGGGGGGGGCGGGGCGTATGCTTTTGCAGGTGCACTGTGTCTATGGGGGGAGCCTGTGGGTGTGAGGGGATGTCACAGGGGGAGGCGGGACAGCCCAACACTGCAGAGAGGGCCAGAGTTCTGGCTTCCTCTCTGCCATCTCTGGGTTGTGTGACATGAGCTAGTACTGCCCCCCTCCAGCCTCAGATTTCCCTCCAAGTCCAGTACTTGAGGTATTCTAGAAAGGCCTTCTGGTCATGAGGAAGGCAGTGTGGTAGGACAGGAAGGGGTCACAGTGGCCTGTGCCAAAGAAGATGGTCCCAGTAAGAGCTGGCTGTGCCCAGCCCTCCGCCCCCTGGCCCATGCTCCAGAGGCCCCACCTGTCCCCCTGCAGAGTGGGAACGCTGCCCACTCTCATTGCCCCTGGGGGCAGCCACAGATACACGTTAGACAGGCCCCCTCCCCACACCTTCCAAGCACAGCCAGGGCAAACTTCACAAATCACTTCACTCCTTCCCCGAACGAAACCAGCATGAAGAAGATAGAACTGCTGCCAAAGAAAAAAAAAAAGCAAACAATAACCAGCCAGAAATCATAAGCAGTGCCATCGACTGGATGAATGCCACGGGCAGGCAGGCACTGACACAAAGGAGCTCACTCTTCAAACAGCCCTAGTTGTCCATCACTGCTCCACTTCACAGAGACGGAATGTGTTCAGAGAGGTGAGGCCACCGGCCCAAAGTCACACAGCAGTGGGCAGCACACCGGTGTGGGCGCCCTCTGCTATCTGGGCTGCTTCTCTCCCTCGGCTTTGCCCTCCTCAGGACACTCCTCCTCCCACCCAAGAGGGCAGAAAATACAACGTTACACACAAGGGGCACTGTGGTAAATTTAAAGAGGTTTAGAACAAGTGCTCTTTTGGCTAATTAATGTTCCAACCAATGACAACACGTTAGAGTGTTAAATGGGTCGGGGATGGAGCCCTGCTGCTTGGACTCATCCGTACTGGCTGTGCAAGCTTGAGTTAATCACTTAACCTCTCTGGGTTTCCTCGTATATCATCTATATAAAATGGAGGAAATGACGGTAATAATAACAACAACAATACTAATAATACAATAATATTTACCTCACTGGGTGTTGTAGGATAAAACGGGTTACAACACGAAAGCTGCCTGGGCCAGCCCATCCCCTTCCCAGCTGGAAAGTATACAGACACCTCACGCTGGTCTCAGAATTTCACTCATGGTGAGAAAGACTCATAATCCTGGTAGCCATAGCTTCCCATTCCCTGCCTTCATCTGGGCAGCTCCGTGAGGAGGGGCTGTGGTCACCTCCGTCTCACAGAGGATGAAGGCCGCCCCTCACCCTCACAGGTGCGGCGCTTCTCCACAAGCGGCCTGCCGACGGGCAGCACCAGCGCCACCGGGGGTTTGCACGAGCTGAAGCTTCTGGGCCCCACCTGGGACCTACTGAACCAGAGCCTCAAGGGTACCCGGCAGTCTGTTTTATCAAGCCCTCCGGGATTCTGATCGTCTGCACAATTTGAGAGGAGCTAGGCGAGGCCTCTGAAGAGCTTGTGCTGTGAACCCCGGAGTACCTCATGTGGGGCAAGTCAAAGAAAGTAGGGTGGGGGAGGGGAATCACCGCCTCAGCACCCTCTTGGGGCCTTGCGTCTGCTCTTTTCTTGGAGTGGAAGTAGAAGGGGCGAGCAGGATTCTCTGAAACTTCAGGAGGTGATCTTTATCTGTGGGGGTCACCTGAGTACGTGCGAGCCAGTTTCTGGAAGCTTGGGGCTTTGACCCCGTTCCCAGGGGAAGACAGGAGCCCAGAGCCTGCTGGGAGCTCAGCACAGCGGGGAACCTGACTTTCGGAAGGGACCTCCAGGGAAACCCTGGATGCAGGGTACGCCCACCATGGGATGCCTTCCCTGGGCCACAGCCCTTCCCCTCACGGGAGCCGGGCCTTGTCTGAGGAGCCCAGGGCCCACCTCAGCCCTGGGCCCACTGCACCTATAGCACTTGGGTCCCTCTACCTCAGCCGCTCCCAGTCATGGTCTCCTATCACTGGGTGCTTTATCTGTCAACAACAGGTCCCTTCAGTCAACCGGAGAGTCACAGCCTCTCAGGTGAGCAAGACGACATCAATAATGATACTGACCCAACAACCCGTACTCCACTCGGCTTTCCACAGTATCATCTCAACACCTCAACGGTGAGGTGGCAGAATGACGGTCCCAAGTACACAGATGAGAAACTGAGACTATCAGGAGAGAATGACGTGCTCGAGGCGGGCCAGCTCGGCCGCCCGGCCTCTACTTCACGCTGTCCTCAGGGGCACTCATGTGCCTGCTGTGTCCCCCTGGGCTTCGCTCTTGACGTGACTCCTTACGACTATAACCCAAGCCCTACCAATAACTCTGGATCAGCAAAGGTTACATGGGGTTCAACCTTCAAATGGTTAAAATGGAAGAGAAAGTTATGTGGCTCAAAGGGGCAAACCTTCAAGTTCCCAGCAGCCTGGGTGCTGCAGAGACCTGTGGTTTCATGGTCCACGGCGCAGCCCAGTCAAGCTCTGGAGACGCTTCTGATCCTGCCTGCGTGTTTCGCCCAGTCTCGACTTTTCTCATCTACCATCCCCCCTCTCCCCTGGGGCCTCCCGGAGCCTGCAGACTCCTCAGAACCAGTTCTCGATGACCAGGCTCAGAGCCCGGAGCCTCCTGTGTGGCTGAGGAGGGGTACACAGGGCCTCGCCTTCCCCTGCATTGGTCTCTCGTAGTGCTCGGGCCCCCACTGAGAACAGAAAACTTACCAAGCTAGTCCCTGGCCATGCGTGAGGGCCTTGGAGTCTGAGGACTCAGATGGAAATGGTTGCTGTGCCCTTTTCTGTCATGTGACTATGGGCAAGTCACTCCATCCCTCTGAGTCTCGGTCTTTCTTTTGTGAGAGGGGGCAACAACAGTCCCCACCTCATCGGATGGCCGTGAGGAGGAGACAGTTCCAGTGTAGTACATAGCCCCGGGCCTGGTCTTGCAAGCCCTCATTACTCCCATTTAACACATCAGCTATTTCTCAGAGCAAGGGACACACCTCTTGCCCCTTTATAAGTGCTTATTTCCCAAGCACCCAACGTGGGCTTTTGGCTCACAAACTCCCTACAGCTGACATCCAGCAACATTTGCTTTCCTCTCCTACCGTGACTCCAGGACTTGGCCCACAGCTGGCACGGTCTGAACCCAGTTGCCCTAGGAAGCAAAGGGGGGGTTGGCGGTAAAAGAACTGGGGAACCCAGGGTTCTGCCCCAGAAGGCAGGGCCCCAGGAGGGGCTGATAAGGGACTTCCTGACTCCCAGGGGCCCACAGAGGCGCTAGGCAGGGGCAGGGAGTGAGGACGGCCATGTCCTTGCACTGAGATCTGGCCTGGGAGTACAGAGACCGGGGTTCAATTCCTGACTCCAAAGCTGTGTGACTCAGGCCAGTTACTTAACCTCGCTGAACCTGTTGCCTAGTCAGTAATTGATAATAAAGACACCTAACTGAAAGGCTCTTTGTGGTTGTTTTTATCCTGATTTGCCACATGAGATGAAAGACTGGCCCACAGTGGGGGTTCAGCAAAGAGCAGTGGAAACCAAGTTGAGGGCCCAAGGTGCCATGGTCCTTTCCACTTCAGTTTTACAGTTACATGGGGACAGCAAGGCCCAGGGGTTTAGAGACTTGCCCAAGGTCACACAGGATGTGCACATCACTGCCTTCCTGGGCCATCCTGTGTGGTCTCAGGGGCCACTCACTCTTACTTGAGACTTTTGGGTTTCATCTTGGCCTGAGGTAAAGCCCTCCCAGGGAGCCTTGAGCCCAACTTGGTGCCTGAGAGGGTCTTCTCAGTTAAAGGTGGTAGTCCTAAGGACACAGGAAAAGACGCATCTACTATCTTCACTGACAGAGGGATGAGGGAATGGAAGCATTTTCACAAAAATACCAACACAGTCCAGACGGAGCTGCCCATTGATGGAACTCCCTATTCCTGGAGGTGCGCGAGCTGGGACTAATCAACACTGGATGGCAAGCTGGCCTTGGTGGCCTTTTAAAGAAAGCCACCGCCCCCCCCCTCCACATGGCTGCCAGGCAACCCTGACCCTGCTCAGTTCCAACCTCTCCCCCTCCTTCAGATCAAGCTCAGACTCCTGGACTCGGCCTTCGAGGCCTCTGGACTCAATCATCCTATGTTCTCATCTGCCTCCCATCTGGTCTGGGAGCTCCACAAGGGTAGGTCCCGGATGCTTCTATTCCTCAGGTTTCTGGGGCCCATCAGGGAAGGGAGGTCATGTTTACTGAGCAAGTACCACAGGCCAGGCCTCTGCCCAGGTACCTTACACACACGGTTGCATTTGATTCTTTACAGCAAGCCACGACGTCAGATGATATTATTAGCCTCATTTTGCAGATCCTCCAACTGAGGTCAGAAAGATTAAGCAACTTGCCAAAAGTCACACAGCAACATGAGTGCTGAAGAAGTGAAAGGACGAAGGAAGGGGTGCTGAGCACGTGGTGTTCTTGGCTTTTAGTCCCCCGTCCCCAGGGGCACCCACAGCAGGTAGCCACACTTGGTTGCCCATCTATCTCCAAATCTTGGGGAGCCCCATCCGGACACCGAGTGAGGTGGAACTCCATGAACTAACTAACCACAACCACAGCCTTTGGGGGTATGTGGGAGGCAGACCGCTGTCCCCCAGCCCGTCACAGCTCCAGCCCTGCCCTACCCCCAGACCAGCCAAAGCTCTGTGCCAGCCCAGTGATTCTGCTTGGCAGCAGCTCAGGGAAAGATGAGCCGGCCCTCAGCCGGCCTGGGCCTGGATGTGGCGGGAGCAGGTCGCACGGGAGACCGCGGGAGATGCCTGCCTCTGGCGCAGCCGTGCTCTGCCCATGCTGCAGAGACGCTGTGCAGCACTTTCTGGACATCTGGCCCCTTGCACAAGGATCTGGACAAGGAAGCCAGCAGGCTACAGCAGAGGTATCACCAATAAAAACAGCAACAAGTTACCTAACATCCGCTGGGTCCAGGCCCCAGGCTGGCTTCCCTGTACTCTGCTGGCTTCCACCAACCTCAAGAAGTAGCTGCTATCTTCTTCACTTTAGAGGCAGGGAAACAGAGGTTCTATTCGACCAGAAGAGCTCTAGGGTCCAGAGAGAGGGTTGGGGTGACCAGCTGGGACCTCCATGAGCATAAATCTGAGGCCTCCAGTGGCTGAGAGGGACGAGGGAGGTTTGGACATCCTTCCCTATTCTGCACCCTTTCCTACCCACACCTTCATTGCAGTTCAGGCCCCTCCTTAGGGAAGACTTCCCTGATCTCCTCCGCTGAGGCTAGGTTAGGCCCTGGGCCCCTTGCTATCACACTTTATCCTCTCTGGACTGTCCCCACCTGTGCAGGCCTGTCCCCAACGTGAGCCAGATGGGAGGAAGTAAAGATGGCAGCCACCTAGGGATTCAGGGATCCCAGCTTCTAAGCCCAGCTTTACCCTGATTTACCATGAGGCTTTGGGGGGTCACTTTCCCATCTGTAAAATGGGGCACCCCGTGTCACTGTCAGGGCTGGGAAGGGAAACATTCTATCCTTGGAACCAGGGCCCAGAGGATGGCCATGACCTTTCTATCCCAGGTACCCCCACCCTCGGATCAACACCTAGCAGGGCAGAGTACCTGTGATTTGGGAGGGCCAAGGCATCTGGGAGAGGGGGTGGCTTTGGGGGAAGATGTGCCTCAACTCTAATGCAAAAGACAAGAATACCACCATACTACTTTCCCTCGACACTTTAAACCTACCTAAGCAAGATGGTGCCTGAAAAGAGCATCCAGATCGGCCTGGACTTAGCTTTGTGGACAGACTGGGCTCAAATACCCGCTCTTACAGGCTGTGCGACTTTGGATGTGCCGTGTAACCTTTCTGAGACTCAGTTTCCCTAAATATAAATGGGGACCTTACTAGTCCCAGACAACTGGTTTTTATTGATATTCGCTGTCCCATCCCTAGCCTCACTTTCTCCATCTGAAAACTGGGGACTTTGATGGTACCATTTCACAGGACTGCCTAAGGGTCCGGGAGATGAAGGAGGAAGGGCAGCGCGGATAGGAGAGAGCACAATCAGAGAGGGGAAGGGACCTGCCTGGACTCGTCAGAGGGGATGGCCGCGGTGTGGGGAACCCCCTCTGTGGACGCCCCAGGGCCAGAGAAGGGTCATTTCCTTCCGCGCTCAGCCCCGCCGTCACCTCTCCTGTTTGCTCACCCTAAGTGCGGCGGCGCCGGCAACGGGAAAACGGGGCCAGGCCGGATTTCCTCTGCGGACCTGCGGGCTCCTAGAGCTCCCCCCGCCCCCCTCCCGCCCCTCCGGACCCCGCGGGGCCACGAGCTGCACGTGCGGCGGTCCGGGCGGCCTCGCCCGCCCCGCGCTTCCTTAGCGACCCCCCTCCCTCCCGGCCCTTTCATCCCGCCCCCTGCCACCCCGCCCCTTCCCAGCCGGGGTTCCCGCGGAAAGATGCTTCAACCCCTCGCGCGTTCCGGAGAAACCGAGTCACGCGGGGGCGCGCCGGCCGGGCGCTAGGACCCCGCAGCTTGGCCGAGGGGGGGGGGGCGTGGTGGGGCGGGTCGGCGGGAGAGGTATTTAAATTGGAGCCCGAGCCGCCCCCTCGCGGGTCGGGTTCCCGTGGGGCAGTGGAGCAGCCGTGGGCCTCCGCGGGCCGTGACCCCGGGGTCTGGCGCGGGGTGGGGCCGTGGGGGGGGCAGGTTTGCGCAAGATGTGCCGGGGCTGCGCAGGAGAGGAGCAGCGGCCGCGCTGAGCCAGGTAGGAGCCGCCCCGCGGGCGAGGCTGCCGGCCCCTCGGGGAACCCGCTGGCCCGTGCCCCTGGAGAGCGCGGGGTGCGGCCGGGCCATCCCGATGCCCCCCCTCCGCCCCCCAGTAGGCCCCTCCCGCCGCCGCCCCCACTCCCCGCGCGGAGCCAAGCGGGACCCTGTCTCAGCTGATCTTTCCCGCGAAGGGAGAGGCCGGCGTTCCTATTTGACAGATGGGAAAACAGCGGCCAAAAGGCCGGCACTTACTTGCCTGGGAACTCACAGCTAGTCAAGGGCGGATCAGGATTTGAATCCAAGTCTCCTACTGCCCTCGGACTCAGGCGGGCCGGCGCTTTCCATCCCACCGCACCAAATAGCTTGCCCATCTCTGGGTGGGGACTGGGGGGGCACCCACCTCTCCCTGAGGGGTTCTGAAGCCGGCCTTCTTCATGAATGGTAAGATGTGAGGGACCCCCACCCCCACCCGAGCTGCCTGAAATTCCGCCATCACAGCTACATTCCTTTGGGTTAAGGTCTAATTCCCCCGTGGGATGCACATGTCTCCAGAATGGGGCTTGCCCTTAGTGATTCACTGCTTGGTATGAACGTCCACAGCAGCTCTCCCAGGACCCTACTGTGCTGGTGACTGGGGCTGAGAGGAGGGAGAGGAGCACCCCAGAGCCCAGCCCTGTGAGCTTGTCTGTTTATGTGTATAGGGGTGGGGGTGGGGGTCGTTGGAGGTGGTTAAGGAGGGAGATCTTGGCCTGGTGTAGTGGAGGCAGACAGACCAGATTCTGACTCCATCTGCTATTCACTGCCTGTGTGACTTTGGGTAAGTCACCTCTCTGAGCCTTGTTTTCCTCCTGGGCACAATAAGAGTAGTTCTATAGAGGAGGGAGCAGGCAGCTCAGCACCTAATGGAGAAAACACAGCATTTGGGTCATGTAGACCCGGGCTAACCCCCACCCCCTAAATGCTTATGAACTATGGGCTAAGTCACTTTCTGAGCCTCAGTTTTCTCATCCGTAAAATGGAAATTATGGTAACCACCTTATTGCATTGTGACTTCAATAAGATAATACAGATCAAGTGCTTAGAACAGTGTCTAATGCCCTGAAATAGTAGGGACAGGCTTATTATAATAGTATAATAGGCATTGCCTTCCCCCATCCCCCCACTATTTCTCTCTCTCTCTCTCTCTCTCTCTCTCTCTCACACACACACACACACACACACACACGCTGATATTCTCTGGCATTTGGGAGGCCAGTCAGAGTCCTAAAATGTCTCCTGCCTTCTCTTGCCTAGGCTACTAGTCGGCAGGCCTGGGGCCTCCCTCCTCAGCGTGCCTCACCTGGGCCGTTCGGCCCTCCGGGTCATTGTCCACGATGTGTCCAGGACACCTTCACAGCCACTCTCAGCTCCATCATCACAGTGGCTGGGGGAAGCCAGTGGCAGAACAGCCACCAGGCGACCTGCTGCACAGATGGGACACTGAGGCACAGGGAGCACAGAAGCAGTAGTGTCTGAATGTAAGCCTGGGTCTAAGTGGCCACAGTCCTCCCTCTTGAAAGTGAATGGCCCTCACGGGCCACACAGCAAGTCGGGGACACTACTGAAGGGGGCCCGCAGATGAGATGCCAGGGCAGAGGTCCACGGGCTCCGGGGACTTCTGCTGGATGCACAGGTGCCCACCTTGGGGGTAGGGTGAAATTTGACAGGCGGAAGAGGGGCGTAATGAGGGCTCCTTTGAGCAGCCCTGCCTTCAGGTTCAGAACCAGGTCCTTCCTTGTCCTGACCTCACAGCCCCCTGAAGTAGAGCTTCTACCCCTCACTTTGCCATTTGTTCAATAGATGTTTGGTGAGCACCACTTAAGAGACCCCTGTTCTCATAGAATCAGAAATAAATGAACAGGAGGGGCTCCTGAGTGGCTCAGTTGGTTAAGCATCTGCCTTCGGCTCAGGTCATGATCCCAGAGTCCTGGGATCAAGCATCCTGGGGTCCTGGGATCAAGCACCACATCCGGCTCCCTGCTCAGCGGGGAGTCTGCTTGTTCTTCTCCCTCTGCCCGTCCCCCTGCTCCTTCTCTCTCTCTCTCTTTCAAATAAATAAATAAAATCTTAAAAAAAAAAAAAAGAAAGAAATTAGCAGGAAATGATCAATGCAAGGAAACAAAATGTGTGGGAATCTGGGGGATAGCATTCCAGGCCCTGAGTCAGGAATGCACTTGCTATGTTTGAGGAATGGTGAAAAAGCTAGAATTTGGTAAGGGCAGGACAAATGGTAGATGTGGTCAGGGAGGAGATTGTGTAAAGCCTGGATTTCATTGGAGGTTCTCAAGCAGTGAGACCCATGCTCTGATATATGATTTAAAGACGTCACTCTCGCTGTGTGTGGAGGACAACCTGAAGGGGGTCAGGGTGGAAGCAGGTGTTGCTGCTTTCGAGACCCAGGGTTGTGGTGGTGCCTCAGTGTGGGGCAGCGATGCAGGAAGGAGGTAGCAGACTCAGGGTCTGTTTTTCAGGCAGAACAGACAGAACCTGCTGATGGGGGGGCAGGAGTATGGCAGGGAGATGAAGACAGAGTCAAGAAGGACTGCTCTTGCCAGTGTCACCTTGTGTCAGTTCTCAGTGCCTCCCTGGCCTGCCCGGTGGTGTAGATAGTGAGTCCTCTTTGCCCTGGGGCGCCTCCCTTAGGAGCCGGGGTCAGAGAAACGAACCACGGAGTGCTCAGGTGCTGTGCTCACTTGAAGCTCAGCGTCTGTGGGAACCTGGAAGATGAGCTACCCAGACTTGGGGAATCAGAGAAGGCTTCCTGGAGGAAGCGATATCTAAGCTGAGACCCAGAGGATGAGGAGGCATTCAGCACGAGAGGGCGTAGGAAGTGAAGGCTTGGGGCGATGCAAAGGTGCTCACAGAACTGAAGGAAATAGAGGCTGCCAGAAGCCAGAGCGGGAGAGGGGAGACAGTCAGCCATGAAGCTGGGGGAAAGAGCTGGGGTGGGCAGGCACACTCCCCAAGGAGTGTAAAGGTCCCACTGGAGGTTTCCATTCAATTCTGAATACACTAGCTTTCAAATGGGTTGTGATGTTCTGCTTCTTAAACAGCAGAACCAAATTTCCTATGAACGCAGGAGGTGAGAGAAGAGCAGCTGTGGGGGGGGGGGGGCAGGGGGCCCATGGCCCCGAGCTGAACCCAGGGAATGGGGTTGAAAAGACACCACTGTGGCCCAGGCGTGTGTGGACCAGAAAAAGCCTCAGAGTAACCATCTTAATTTAAAATTCATCACCAGGACACTAGGGGATTCCAACAGTCAAAGACTCAGTCCTCGAAGATCCTATAGATGCCTCTTCTTCTAAAGCACCCTTCAGAGTTGCAATTCAGCACTCATTTATCGAGCACCTGCGGGTAACGTTCTAGAGTAGAGGTTAAGGGTAAAGATGGCATGGGCCTGCCACTAGTGAGCTGTGTGACTTTGGTCATGTTACTTGATCTCTCTGAGCCTCAGTTTCCCCATCTGCAAAATGGGAATGGTAATCATAGAACCAAGTCCTTAAATTACTGTAAGGATTAAGTGAGTTAATACCTTGAAGTATGGAGAAGAGTGCCTGGTGCATAATAAGGGCTCTGTAAAGGTACTTTCATACAACGCATCTCATTTGATGTTTACCAAAACTTAGCAAAGTTGGCATTAATCTCAAAAGAGGAAACTGAGGCTCAGAGAGGTGAAGTGACTTGTACAGGTCCCATAGCAGGTAAGTGGAGGGAAAGAGAGAGCAGTCAGTTATGGGTGACTGAGTCCAGTGCTCTTGGAGGGCTTTATGTGTCCTTCCTCGTGAACACTCTGTATGCATCTGGTCACTTCTGTGCATTTATTTGTGACCCCAGTTCCCAGCACAGAGCCAGACTTGAGGAAGCATTCAGTTAAGGTGTGAAAGAGAGAAAGAGAGAGAGACAGAGAGAGAGAGACAGGGAGGGAGGAAGGAAGGGAGGAAGGAAGGAAGAAAGAAAGAAAGAAAGAAAGAAAAGGAGAAGGAAAGAGAAAAAGAAAGAAAGAAAGAAAGAAAGAAAGAAAGAAAGAGAGAAAGAGACTTGATGTGTACTCCTAGCACTTGGGCCAAGTCCTCAGTAAGTGAGCCCCTCGCAGCACTGGGCTTTGACTTTGCGGTCCCCCTCAACGCCACCTTGGTTGTACATAGAGAGGACACCAGCAGGCCCGAGCGGCCCCCTGCGCTGGTGGTAACTTCAGTGAAAGTAAAGGGCCTGGAGCCTGCTCCTGGGGAAGTCCGCAGCAACAGTGCTGGGGGCAGGGCAGGCCTCCTGGCGGGGCTTCCTGTCAGGGCTCCAGGCCCAGCCTTCAAACAATGGCAGGGACTCCAGAATCAGAAAATCAAAAGAAAAAGGGCAAAATAAAAGTCTAGGGCTGGGGAGATTGAGGAATTCCGTTTGGGGCCTAAGAAACTAAGTTGGGGGACCTGCTTAGGACCTGGGTGGAAATGCAGTCAGAGGCCTAGCTCCCCACCTGACCCCACCACAGCCCTGAGCTTGGCTCCAGGCAGCCCTTAGAGTCCCTCTGTCTCCCGCTCACCCCCTGCAGGCAGTCTTCCCTCAGGTAGGGTCTTCTGAAACCCTGATCTGACCAAGTCACCCACCTGCTTCAAAACTCTTGCTGCCTGGGGTGACAGCCTAGCTCCTTGGCCTGGCACGAGAGGTCCTTTGTGGTCAGGTGCAGACCCCAGCATCCACGGTCATTCACGGCACCTTTGGTCCAGCTCTAGCTGTGATCTGGGGCTCGCTGAAGGCAGGCACGGGCAGGATGGGAGCGATGGGGGCTGGTAGAGGAAAGGAGCCAGGGGTCTTACAATGTTTCCCTTTCCTCCCCACCCTCTGCAGAGCCATGAGCCACCAGATCCTGCTGCTCCTGGCCGTGCTGACCCAGGGCCTGGCCACCTCCCAACAGGGAGACAAGGTGCCCTGTGAGATGGTAAGAAGCCCTGCCCAGGCGGGATAAGCCCCCCAGGGTGTCCTACTGCCCCAGCCCACAAGCCAGAAGTCAGGGGAGTTAGAAGAGGAAAGGGAACCCATTTAATGCATTTAACCCTTGCATTTCATGAGTACCTACTAGGATGCTTAAATACTTGATGTACTCTTCATCCTGTCAGTAAGTACCATTATTCCCATTTTATAGAGCTGGAAACTGCAGTTTAGAGAGGTTAGACGACTTGTTCAAGGGCATTCAGCTAGGACCAGTGGGGCTGAGATTGGACTCTATTTCCCCCAGCTGCCCCTACAGGGCAGTGGACCCTCGGGGTGATCTAGAATATATGTATGTGTGGGGAACTTGGGGTGGTCTAGCCGGGTCCCTCATGGCCAAATCCCCTTTCCTAATAGGTCCTTGACTTGGGCCCGTCTGCTGCTTCCCTGATGGGATGCCTCTCACTCATTGCTACCCAGATCAAATCCTGCCTCCTCCAGAGAGCCCTGCCCGACCCCTCCCAGGCTGATCTGGTTCTGTGTGCCGTTTTCTGGACTCTCATACTGAGCACATGGGGTAGTTGGTGAATGGGTCCAAGCCTGTTTCACTTGGTAGACCAAGAACTTCTTCAGGGCAGGGACAAGGTTTGATTTACTTTTGTCCCTTTTTCTTACCCTTGGCCAGGGGGACTAGCCCTGAAGTCACTGGGACCCTGCAGGATACAGGGAAGAGGGACCACGTAGGTCCCCTTAAAAGGCTGGGCAGTCACTGAGGTCAAGGCGGGAGTGGGGCTGGGGAAGCGACAGGCCCTCCAGCAGCCCCACTTGGAGCCGGGACTGGAAGCTTCTGACACAGGTGGGGCAGCTGCCTCTGGGAGTGCTGAGAGGCAGGGGCCTGCAGCCCTTCCCTGGGGTTGGCCGTGCCCTGCTGTTACCACCTCCCTTCTTGCTCCTCAGAGCCCTTCTGAGATTCCCAGATCCCAGAATAATCAGCAGAGGAGGCCTCAGACATTCCCAAATGCAGCGCCACATTCTGCCTGGGGAGAGAGGCTCAGAGAGGTGAAGGGCCCGGACCAGCCCACAGGCAGAGGGAGGCTGGGTGAGCTTTGGATTCTGGGTGGATGGTAGGCAGGAAAGCACTTTCTGAACTACTGTGGAAGATCAGTACAGGGATTATGATCATTTTCAAAATAGTAAAAAGAAATTGCCACACGCTAAGGGCTCGTGAGGTGCCCCACCACACTGAAGGCTTTCTCTCCTTTTATCCTGCAAGGAACTCCTCTTTTCAGTGGAGGAAACCAAGGCTCAGAGAAGAGATGTGACACACCAGGGTCATACAGACAGGAAGTCCCAGAGCTAGGACATGAACCCAGCTCTCCCGAGCTTATGCTGGCCACTGCCGGGTACTTCTTTCTACCCTGTTGCCCTTCTATGCACAGAAGGCCAAATGGAGTTGGGTGGCAAGTCCTCTTCCTTCCTTAAAAAAAAGAAAGGGGGGGGGGGCACTGGCATCCTGGCATCCCAGAGAGAGTGAGTAGCAGGTTGTCAAGGGTAGCTCTGAACTTGGCTATGTCTGTCATGCTGGAGGCTCCGAGCTCAGGGAGCCGTGGGCGCCTTTAGAAAGAGTTCTGAGAGCGGCCCTGGCCTTCAAGCTTCCTTCTGGATGGGCAGCCCGGTGTTGCCCTGCCGACCAGCGGCCCCCACTGGGCCTCATGGGCACCAGAGTAGAAAGCAAGTCTTAGGCCCTGGGCTTGGCCAGCTTTGTGTCCTGGCTCAGCTCTCAGGGGCTGGTGTCTTGGGAGCCTTTGATATGCGGAGATGAAACGGGGTGTGGGGTCTCCTGGATCCCAGTACAGTGCCCCCCACAC
>NC_058413.1:55833656-55833759 GCF_002201575.2 Neomonachus schauinslandi | reverse complement strand
CTTCTTCTTCTTCTTCTTCTTCTTCTTCTTCTTCTTCTTCTTCTTCTCCTCCTCCTCCTCCTCCTCCTCCTCCTCCTCCTCCTCCTCCTCCTCCTCCTCCTCC